>NW_010157606.1:0-886 GCF_000695765.1 Mesitornis unicolor
CTGCTGGACAGGTTTGCATTTGACTGTTGGGTTGGACTCTTGGCTGGGATGACATTGGATTGTTGGGTTGGAGTTATTGCCGATTGGGTTGTGCTTTTGCTTCTTGTGTTGTATTGTATTCGATTGGATTGGATTCAATTGGTTTGGACTGGATTGGATTATTGCCTCAGGATCCAGGTGACTTGTTTGAGATGGCTTGCTCAGAGGCAGGGGGATGAGCTGTGTGTCTGCGGCGATGGAGAGGCAGGGAGCTGAGCACACAGAGAGAGAGAGTGACACAGAGACAGAAAGACACAGAGAGAGTCAGAGACAGATAGAGACAGAAAGAGACAGACTGATAGAGAAAGAGACAGAGACAGATATAGAGACAGAGACAGAGAAGAGGCGACTCGAGCAAGGTGAGCTGTGACTGGTGGGCTGCTGTATCAGTTAATATTCAGGGAAGCAAATGACAACATGAAGGGATCGCTCTGAGCCGTCTCCGACAGCAGACACCAGCACACGGTGCCGGGAGCTCAGCGCCTCTGTCAGCCCCGTGCGTGAGCCGCTGGGAATCCTCGTGGCAGAGGAGCATCGAGGCGGCTGCTGCCGAGGCAGAGAAAACAGCTCAGGCGTGATGAAGGTCCCCTTTGATTTCAAGAGTTGCAGTGAGTGCTACATTCCCTTCTGTACATGCCGGTTGACTTCTGGTATCCCTGTTCTTAATTTTCTTTACCCTTTTGAAATGTTCTTTCTGTCTACTTCTCTCTTGTTTGCAGTGTTTATCAGTTTGCTCTTCTATCATTAGTGCTGTCGTTTTTTAAATCTTTCTATGTACCTTTTTCCTGTTTGCTGTCATTATGTTTTGATTATATTTTGTCCGTTCTTGGTGATGTCAATTTTTAGA
>NW_010157607.1:0-5435 GCF_000695765.1 Mesitornis unicolor
ATTGAATAATACTGGCCCCAAAATCTATGAGAAATTAATATAATTCAGGGAAATAAAGTTGGAGAATTAGATGACAATCATGTATTGTGCTCTGAATTATGTGTTTTCACAGAATGTGTTAAGTATTGTGCTCCCAAACATCAAATAAGCAGTCTACAACAAATCGCTTCCTTTCTGCAGTTGCAATACGGCTTGTTTCTTATTTTAAGGGTTTGGGTATTAACTTTGTATTCTTTTTGTAATATATTTCTGTTTTGAATGTTCCCCATGTAGGATTTTTATCTCACATCCTTATTATCTGCGTGAACGTTTATTTTCTTGAATAAAAATGTACAACAGTAACGTAGCGATGGATTTTTACCTGGCGTTGCAAGCCTTGCATTTTGCTGGGTGTTGCATTGACGCTGATCAAGGCGTTACTGAGTGACCACTGTTGATAACTTTTTGGCCTTTGGATCAGGTCCCAGATGCACTCGTTTTAAAGCTGACCTTTGGATGCAGCCGCTTTCTTACGTGAAATGTCTCAGGAGGAAATATCAGCATCTTATCCGCTGGCAGAAGATGGCAGTTTGGGGTTTCCTCTGTACCTCCAGTCACCAGTCCAGATCTCAGCCCAGGAAAGCAGGCAGTACGCCAAAATTACATTTTTAAAATTCATTTCCAATTTACATTTATTTTTTAACTTATTCAAAATTTAATTTTTTAAATTAACTTCAAATTTAAATTTAAATCTTAAAAATTAATTTATTTTTTTAATTAATCTGCTGTTTAAATTGTATTGCACAATATTTTTCATGCGGCTGTCTGCCCGATCTGGGTGGTACATCATCTGTGCTGAACATTGCAAGTAATTTCTTAGCTCTAAACCATGCACTCTGTAGATATGATGAGATACAAGACTTAACCCTGCTGCTGCCAGTGCTCCAGTTCACCTTCCATAATCCTGTCATTGTATTTAACTGAGGACTAAAATCATTGCGCGCTATTTTGAAATGAAATTAAATATTTGAAATTAAATGAAATGAATTTGCAAACTATTTTGCGACGAGATTTTGAAACTAAGTTTTTGAAATGAAATTAAATTGCAAACTATTTTGCAGTGATATTTTGAAACTAAATTTTTGAAATTAAATGAGATTGCGAACTCTTTTGCAATGGGATTTTGACGTTAAATTTTTGAAATTAAATGAAATGAAATTTTTGAAATGAAATGAAATTGCAAACTTTTGCAATGAGATTCTGAAATGAAATTTTTGAAATTAAATGAAATTTTTGAAATGAAATTGCAAGCTATTTTGCAATGGGATTTTGACGTTAAGTTTTTGAAATTAAATGAAATGAAATTTTTGAAATGAAATGAAATTGCAAACTTTTGCAATGAGATTCTGAAATGAAATGAAATTTTTGAAATTAAATGAAATTAAATTTTTGAAATGAAAGTGCAAACTATTTTGCAATGATAGCTTGAAATTAAATTAAATTTTTGAAATTAAATGAAATTTTTGAAATTAAATGAAATTTTTGAAATGAAATTGCAAGCTATTTTGCAATGGGATTTTGACGTTAAATTTTTGAAATTAAATGAAATGAAATTTTTGAAATGAAATGAAATTGCAAACTTTTGCAATGAGATTCTGAAATGAAATTTTTGAAATTAAATGAAATTTTTGAAATGAAATTGGATATTTGGAAACTAAATTTTTGAAATTAAATGAAATTGCGAACTATTTTGCAATGAGATTTTGACGTTAAATTTTTGAAATTAAATGAAATGAAATTTTTGAAATGAAATGAAATTGCAAACTTTTGCAATGAGATTCTGAAATGAAATGAAATTTTTGAAATTAAATTAAATTTTTGAATTGAAAGTGCAAACTATTTTGCAATGATAGCTTGAAATTAAATTAAATTTTTGAAGTTAAATGAAATTTTTGAAATGAAATGGAATTGCAAGCTATTTTGCAATGAGATTTTGAAATGAAATTTTTGAAATTAAGTGAAATTTTTGAAATTAAATGATATTTTTGAAATTAAATGAAATGAATTTGCAAACTATTTTGCGATGAGGTTTTGAAACTAAGTTTTTGAAATGAAATGAAATTGCAAACTATTTTGCAGGGATATTTGGAAACTAAATTTTTGAAATTAAATGAAATTGCAAACTGTTTTGCAATGAGATTTTGAAATGAAGTTTTGCAGGAGGCTTAGCACATTCAACAAATAAAAACTGCGTTCTTCCTGCTTGTGCCTTGCACCACTTCAAGAGGGGGGTGTGGATATTTAGATAATTAATTTGCCAGCAACGGGATGGCTGCTGTTATCCTGACAGGTGATGCTCAGCAGTGACTGTGTCCTGGAGAGATGGCACTGGGACAAATCCTGGCAAATATTGGCTTCATTTTCATTCCCGTCACTCGTGTGTCCACTTTCCGCGGCCGCTTTAACAAATGAATTTCATCTGTCTGCGACATTGACGTCTGTGTGCCACCCACTCACACGAATGGCTTCTATCTAAATTAACGATTATAGTTGCATTTTCAGTTCAGAACAGACTCCACAGATATTTGTAGCTGAAAACTGAGAGCGGAGCCTCAGCAGTGGGGGATGGCGCATCCCAAATCAGAGCAGCTCGGCTGTCACTTATCAGACGCTTGCAATCAGTGCTCCCAAGGGAGGCACGGCGCATGAATTATTCCCAGAAATGATCCCAAGAATAGTTCTGAATAGCTATCAAGCTCCAGAAATTAAAAAAAAAAAATCTGATTACAGGCAGTTTGTGAACAAAGAAATCAAAATTAAAGAACATAATTGTTGCCGATTGCTTGTTTATCTCTATTGCACTTGTGAATTATTTTTACTTAGCCTCCACCGTCAGCTGAGCTTTCTCTTGCAAGTGTAAGCTGATATTTTTAAAGCTGTAATTCAATATGGAGCAATAATGTCATAAAGAGCGCAATACTGAGCTTGATTGCTTGCTTCTGGTCATTTTGCAAGAGCCTGGATCACCACGTTCAAGGAAAAAGGAGCAAAAGTGATGACGGCGACAAAAAATTAACAGGGAAAGTGTTGCATTTTCTGTTTGGTTCGCTGCAGACAGAGGAAATACAATAGGGTACAATTCTTGGGAAGAAATAATACAATATAGGACAATTCGTGGGAAGAAATAATACAATATAGGAAAATTCATGGGAGGAAATACAATATAGAGCAATTCATGGGAAGAAATACAATATAGAACAATTCATGGGGAGAAATAATACAGTATAGGAAAATTCATGGGGAGAAATAATACAATATAAGACAATTCATGGGAAGTAATAATACAATATAGGACAATTCCTGGGAAGAAATATTACAATATAGGATAATTCCTGGGAAGAAATACAATATAGAGCAATTCCTGGGAAGAAATACAAGATATTACAATTCATGGTAAGAAATAATACAATATAGGAAAATTTGTGGGAAGAAATACAAGATATTACAATTCATGGTAAGAAATAATACAATATATATGGCAGTTCATGGGAGGAAATATAATATAGGACAATTCACGGGAAGAAATAATACAATATAGGATAATTCATGCTGTTTGTGAGCTTCTCTGGGCAGAGAGTGATTCTTGCTATGTCTACCTGGTCCCTCCTAACAGCGGTAGATCCTGATCCTGAATTTGGCACCTGGTACCAAATACACAAGGAAACTTATAAATAATAATATCAGTCATACGAAAAACATGAATTCACTCAGAAATGTGAATAATTCCTTTGCTTCACTGTGTCTTGAGGTCATATTTTCTCAGTGTCCCCTCCAGGTAATGGCTGGGGGTCGCTGATTCTCGGAGTGTAACTATCACCTGAAATATTTTGGTGACATATTAATATGACCATGCATAATTTTTGTTAATTAACAAAAATCGATCAAAAAGTAATCACTGTATGGGTTACTCTGCTGGTGACTTTATTGGTGTAAAACTTGCCATGGGTGTCCAGTAACCGCATAAGGACAAGAGCTGTGGAGAATCAGGTTTGCGTCTACACGCAGTAAAAACGCACTTGTTTCTTCAGGAGCAAAGCTGAAAATGGTGGTTTTGGTGAAGGGAAGCAGTTTCCAGGTTCCACAAAATACAATTTTAGTTTATTTTATGCTTAGCAGACAAGAAGTGCTATGTGATGTATGTTATGCGATGTTACTGTGCTGTTATTGTCACCGATAGATTTTCCTTCATATTTTTAAATGCTCGCTACCCCTGGACAACGCTAACGTATAAAAGTATTAAAATACATTGCATTTTCTATGCTCTGTTTCTATTTTGAGTTGGTTACTGATAATACAAGTGACACAGCTCTCCGAATCTCTTGCAGCGTGCCTGAATATTACGACTACGGTCACGGAACGAGTGAGGAGGCTTACGACAGCTACGGTAAGGCCTCTTCGAGCTTCTGCCAAAGTGTGAAATCAGAGGAAAAATCTGCCTCTGAAATTGCTTGGGCATACTTTTCCTTCTTTATTTCTCCGCTTTTACAAAGGCCAAACCAAAGGGATTTGTATAACTTTAGGGTGAGGTTTGACTTGTTGAAGTAGGAGCAGAAAATTGGGCAGATCGGTTTTGATCAGAAATGGAAAGCAAATTAATCACAGCCACCGAGCAGCTTTAATGGCAGCGCGGCAGCTCCTGATTGCCTGAATGTATTTCACAGTGCTGAGTTTCAGTCTGGTTGATGTGCCATCTGCTGCTGTCAGAGGCATCGCTTCAACTGGCAAGTCTGGTAAGATGGTGAGATAGGAACTTAATGGAAGTGGAAGGGGAGGGTGCGGTGCCACCATGGGAACCTCTGTTTCCCAAGAGGTGAGAGCACATCAAGGCAGCACGAGGAGAGGGAGCTGTGTCAGAGCGGGAATGGCTCCACTGACAGTCACAGACTGGTTTGGGTTGAAGGGACCTCACAGCCCCCCAGTCCAACCCCCATGGGCAGGGACACCTCCACCAGCCCAGGCTGCTCCAAGCCCCGGCCAACCTGGCCTTGGGCACTGCCAGGGAGGGGGCACCCACAGCTTCTCTGGGCAACCTGGGCCAGGGCCTCACCACCTCACAGGGAAGGATTTCTTCCTCATAGCCAGTCTGAATCTGCCCTCTTCCAGTTTCAAACCATTCCCCTCGTTCTATCACTCCCTGCCCTTGTAAAAAGTCCCTCCCCAGCTTTCCTGTAGGACCCTTCAGGTCCTGGAAGGCTGCAATAAGGTCCCCCTTGGATCCTTCTCTTCTCCAGGCTGAAACAACCCCAACTCTCTCAGCTGTCCCCACAGGGGAGGTGCTCCAGCCCCTGAGCATCTCCATGGCCTCCTCTGGACCCTGTTGTTTGGTATTAGGTGGTCGATCACTGGCACAGGTTGCCCAGAGATGGGGCAGGCCCCATCCCCGGAGATATTCCAGG
>NW_010157607.1:5588-7131 GCF_000695765.1 Mesitornis unicolor
TTTCCCTATCTGTTTTTCCTTTCGGTACAGTTTGCCATCAAATGGCAGAGTGAATCTGAAATAACAGAGCAAAGTCAGCTTAAAGACTGACCCTAAAGTTGTCATGCTTGATTTGCTACTACTAATGAATTACCAGAAGTTTACACGGTGACTTCCAAAGCATTCTGAAAATTAGAGCTGCTGGATAAGTATCAACATGGGGTTAGATAGGGATTGCTGCTGGAAAGAAAGAACTTTATTCATGCAGCCGTGAAGCAAATGTGCAATGCAAAGTTGCGATTTCCTTTGTGTTTGTACAGAAATCACGAGATATTGCTGAGATGTTGTCGACTTGATTGCACTGTGTAATCAGGAATAATGTAATTTGTTGTATAGTCAGTAGTCACAATGCGTTTGGATAACGCAATGCGCAGTCAAGCACATTTTCAGTGCTAAACAAGTAATAATATTAATAGTAACTTATCTGTGTGAATGCGTGTGGCTCAGGTTTTGATCCCTTTTTGTGTGTACACCTTTTTAACACCTGCAGTGCAAGACCTTTCCTCCCCTCTCCACCTCTTCTCCCAAGTGCATCGCTGAGGTTTCGAGCGATGCCGAAAAGCAGGGACTGAGCTCAGCAGAGAAAGGATTGCCCAGTGCTTAACATTTAACTGAATGTCCATGTTTTTGGACGAAACATTTACATTAATGTCCCTCCAATCCCTCATTTCTTAAAAAAGGAGAGCATTACATGTTTTCCTAGCAAGGGTTTGAATGGCCTAATTAGTTAAGGCTTACAAAGGGTTCAAAAAGTGGGATCATGGCTCAAGTTATGCTCTGCATGAAACTACATTTTATTTTTAATTCGGCATTAAGAACAAACTCCAAATTCCCAGATTTGCTTTGCTAGACTCGTCTTAAAATTCATGGTTGGTAACTGTGGACTTGCATTTTTGCTTGGGCTGTTTTCTGAGCTGGCATCTGAATGTGAAGTTCTGGCTTAGTTTTACCTGGAGTAAACTTAAAAATGGAATAATATTCCAAATGGTGATTTTTCTGCTTTCTGAAATCAGACATTTTTGGGGTTTTTATGCTCCTGTTGGTTCACTTTCTGCAGGGAATTAGTAAATTTGCTGGAAACCCATATGTGAACTTCCTTCATCCCAAAGCCACTGCCAGTTATCTGAGTTATCCATATATTGCAGTATATGGAGCTATAGAATATGCATTTAATGTCCTTATTCTCTGAAGTTTTGATGCATACCCTGATGCTTTCTCTGTATCTTGACTTCTTCAGTGCCACTCATCCAGCCTCTAAGCACTCTGGTGCCACCCCCTCTCACCCTTGTGTAACTCCTACCCAAATTCTCTGTTCGCAGAGAAGCATTCCCAGTTCTCTACTTCTTTTTCAGGATGTTTTGGAATTCATTGTGAAGCTTCTGAATCCATCCGCCTGTATAACATCATCATCACACACAGATGGGACATGAGCATACAACTGGTGTCTTCTAGTTGTCTCTTAGATGATTTGTGTCACAGAATCACAGAATATGAGGAGTGGGAA
>NW_010157608.1:0-6631 GCF_000695765.1 Mesitornis unicolor
TAAATTTATTAATTTTTATTTTATTTTTTATTATTCTTTCCTTTCAAAAAAGGCATAAACTATTATTAGTTTGGAGGGGGGTGGTTGTAGGGCAGAGAGGTTCTCCTCCCCCTCTGCTCTGCCCTGGTGAGACCACATCTGGAATATTGCGTCCAGTTCTGGGCCCTCAGTTCAAGGACAGGAACTGCTGGAGAGAGTCCAGCGTAGGGCTACAAAGATGATGGAGGGAGTGGAGCATCTCCCTTCTGAGGAGCGGCTGAGGGAGCTGGGGCTCTTTAGTTTGCAGAAGAGGAGACTGAGGGGAGACCTCATTCATGGTTATAAATATTTAAAGGGTGAGTGTCACGAGGATGGAGCCAGGCTCTTCTCGGTGACAAACAATGATAGGACAAGGGGTAATGGGCACAAACTGGAACACAGGAGGTTCCACTTCAATTGGAGAAGAAACTTCTTCTCAGTGAGGGTGACAGAGCCCTGGCCCAGGCTGCCCAGAGAGGTTGTGGAGTCTCCTTCTCTGCAGACATTCAAAACCCGCCTGGACGCCTTCCTGTGTAACCTCATCTGGGTGTTCCTGCTGCGGCAGGGGGATTGGACTGGATGAGCTTTGGAGGTCCCTTCCAATCCCTAACGGTCTGGGATTCTGTGATTAGTGCAAAAGTAGGGGTATTTGAATAACTACAGAGAAACAAAACCAATGGCCAGGGATCTTGCATTTAGCAGTGAATTTTTTTTAGTTTAGAAATGTGATAAGGATAAGAGACTCATTTGGGATTTGAACTTGATTGAGAAATAATTGATCTTGAATGAGAAAGTCACCTGTTTTGTTCTGGTCCTTGGTTTGCTGTGTAAGTGGTGCTGAAGCCCTCATGCGAGGTCTCACACGTTGGTTTTTGGTCTCCTTGCAGGTACTTGATCGGTCACGGAGCCAACGTGGCTGCTGTGAACAGCGAGGGTGAGGTCCCGTCGGACATCGCGGAGGAAGCAGCCATGAAGGACCTGCTTCTGGAGCAAGTAAAGAAACAAGGTACAGCAGGTCTGGGTTTGAACATGTGAGAGTTTGACCTCCAGGAGTTTCTGTAAGGAAATCAGGTGAAGAGATCTGAAATCTGGCCCGGGAGGCAGCACACGAATTTTGCTTTGGTAGCAGAACAGTGGAGCAGCTGCAGAGGTTTGTGGTGCGCAGCCTCTGTCCTTCGTAGGGTTCTTCAGAGCAAGAACCACAGGACTGAAATCTGATTCATTAGGTCTGTTTGGTCTTAAAGTGAGATTTAATTCTGACCTTGTATCAGTGAAAGGTCTTGTTGCACCAAGACTTGAAAACAGAGGTGAGATTTATAGCCCTGCAAGAGTAGGGACTGGGAAATGAGTGTGTCAGGTCTGGAGTGACCTCCTTTATCCCCAGCTTTCCCCACACTTTTGCTCTGCGTTTCCCCTCTCTCCTCAGCTGTGCCTGGCTGGGGCTGCTCTCTGTGAGAAACAGCACTGGTAGGAGAAACACCTTGGACAGTGTGACGTGTGGTACCATTAAGAAATCCTTCATCGGTGTAAAAACTTCTTCATACTCATGAAATCCATGAGTGGTGAGGTGTCTGTGCACATGCACAGAAGTTTAAATTCTGTCTGTGAAGTTCACCAGGAATGATTTTGAAGGATGCGTTTATCTCTGTGGGAAGTGATGAGAGGAAAACATCACAGGTTTGAGTAAGGGACATTCTTACTGCATAGATTATAGATATAGATATATGAGATATGAGATAGAGATATATGAGATACAGATATAGATGTAGAGATGTAGAGATGTAGAGATGTAGAGATGTAGAGATGTAGATGTAGATATAGATATAGATATAGATATAGATATATAGATAAGATGGTTCACAGGAAAGTGCTGGACCCAAGGGCCTTGTGAACCCCCCATCACTGGACGCAGTCAAAACTCAGCTGCATTCAGCTCCAAGCAACTTGATCTGTGTTTGAAGGTACCCTCCTCTGAGCAGGATTTGGGCTGGAGACCCCCAGAGATTCTGCCCAGTCTGGATTATTTTATGGCTGCAGGTTGGGTTGTTTCCGTGCTGTATTGAATCCAGTCCTTTCTTGCAGATGTGTTCCGCTTGGGCCATGATGGTTACTTTATTTTTGAAGCTATTTTCAGGTGTGTTTAGGAAGAGGTCAGTCCCTTGCTACTTTTTCAGCTGTGTTACTCTTCCACTGGTGAGTCTGTAGCTGTCTATCCCAGAGCCAGTTGTTATTTGTGTTACTGTTTCTCCTGGTAAACTGATGCAGAGTAACGTTCCTTCTGGTAAACAGACATTTTTCACTTTCTAGTCTAGTGGTATTTGTGACAAGGTTATTCTTACTTTGTTCCCCTTTTCCCTCCACTTCAAAATAAGCTGAAATAGCCCTTCTCCCCTGTAGTGAGTGTGCTCACGTATTTAAGAAGAAGAATTGTGTCTACAGTTTGTTTTACTGGGCTGCCCAAACCTTGCCTGTTTCCTCTCTGCATCCTTGGATGCCCAGAAAGATGGAGATCCCTCCTTTACATCAGTGTAAGTTGTCTCTATTTAAAGTGGGTATCAAGAGCTGTACCCGGTAATAGCATGGTTGAAGCCTTGCAGGGCATTAGGGCAGAAATTCTGCCTCAGCTGCAGATATTTCGCCTGACACTTCTTGGGATCCTGCTTGGCTTTTTCATTGCTTCACCACATTGGCGGCGTCCTGCTAAGATGCCCTGAAACAACCATCTGTCTCCACCAGGAAGCTTCCCATCGACACAGTTGAAAAGGATGGTAACTGCTGGGGGAAATGCGTCGTACACTTTAAATAAGCGTCCGTCCAGCCGTGTAGCCCATCTCCAGCAGTAGCTGAAGCAGACGCCTGCTGCAGGCTGTAACCAGAGGACGAGCGTGTGTGATTCCCTCCCAGACGTCTTCCCAGCCTGCAGCCGCTGTGCCCCGAGGAATCCCTGAGCCAGATGGACTCTGCGTGTGCTCACAAATCCCCCGGGGCTTTCTGTTTCGTGAGCTTGGGCAGTCCTTTTTGGGGACTCCTGGCATTATGTTCAGTAACTGCACATTTGTCTAGTCCTTGCTCTGGAGCCAGTTGTGTTTCTAACCTTTGCAATGTCCTGTGGTAGCGAGTTTCACAATTTAGACTCTGCATTGAGAAGTGTTTTCTCTTATTCTGTTTTAAACCTAACGCCGCATAATTTAACTGGGAATCCTGTCATTCTTATACTGAGAGAGCTCATCCATAGGAGCAGTTGCTCCTCAACACCCTCCTTGATTTTTGATATTTGTCATCTTCTCCTTCATATTTTTTCTGAGTCAGCGAGCTCCAGTCTGATTAATCTTGTATGGAGCTGATGGGTAAAATGTCCTTACATGACCTCATTAGCTTGAAAACTCTACTCACAGATACAACTTTAAGACAGTTTTGCCTCTTATTGATTCAGTGACAGTGGACACGTGAGCCAGACCTGATCTCTCCACGTAGCTGCAGTTGTTTCCTAGGAGGGAAATTTCTCCCTGGTGTTATCAGGAAGCCCCATAGTCTGTGTGTGTTAGACCAGATGTGTGCTGATGGGCTGACTTGATCTGACTTCATCTAAAGGAGATCTCTTAAGCTGTCGGGTTAGATTTGTTTGGGTTTTTTTTCTTGCTTTCTGTCCCCAAAATGACTTAGAGTTGTGTTTTGTCAGAATGTGGTGGTTTGCCACTCGGTGCAATTAGCTAAATGAGTCTTTTGGTTTGCCTGACACCAGCGGCTCTGGTGCAGTACAGAGATCTCCACACAATGCAGCTGGCAAATGGCACTGAATTGTCAGTGACCGAGCAGTTGAGGTTGTGCTGCTCTTGCAGGAGGCGTCTTGGGATCCTCTCTTCAGATCCTCACTGTGATTATACTCGCACTGTTGTTTAATTCAGTTTGTTAGGCTGCTGTTCATGACTTGGTTGTTTCAGTGTAGTGCACTGCGTATTTAGAGCACAGTTCTTCCACCCGTAGTTGGCTCACAGCTGAGCCAGTTGTTGCTTGGGCTGGTTTGCAACCAATAGCTCAGCTTTCAGGCTTTTTGAAGTCAGGAGGAAATGGTAAGATTACAAAGAGGTTACTAAAATTGTATAGCAAATGAAATGTAGGGTAAGATTAACATGTTCATGAGAGCTTTCACTTGGTAATCTTCTCTTCTGTGCTTCATCTTCTCAGGTGTAGACCTTGACCTGGCCAGAAAAGAAGAGGAGCAGCAGATGCTACAGGACGCCCGGCAGTGGCTGAACAGCGGGAGAATTGAGGATATCAAACAGCCTCGAACGGGCGCCACGGCGCTCCACGTTGCTGCGGCCAAGGGCTATTCTGAAGTCATGAGGTAGGAGCTCCTGCCCAGGGCTGATACACTGAATTAAGGCTCATTTTTGTAAAGATCACGTCTACATTTACAGTGGGGAGCAATCTGTTTCTCTCAGGCTGCTGTTCTCAAAAGACTGTGTGGATTTGTGTGCCCAACCACAGTGGTTCACCTAGAAATAAATAGGGACTGGAAGATTCCCTGGGCCTTTAAAGTGATGAAAGCTTTTCAGAGAGTGAGATGTAAATTAGAACGCTGAATTTTCACTACTTGAGTAATAGTTTTAGGACTAGCAAGTTAAACAGTATTAAGAGGTAGGATTTCAGCCTACAAAGTGACTGTGGATGCTGTGTGACAGTCGCAAACACCTCAGCAGTTTGCAGGACCAAGCGAGTGGAAAAATGCAGCGTCCACCCCTATCTCACTGGCCCCGCTCCTTAATGCCAGTGATCCTGCAGAGGGGTTGTCCACACAACAGTTCTGCTTCTGCTGCTCTGGCACTAACAGCCTTATTATGAGCATAAACTCGCCCAGTGTAGAGTTTCCTGGCAATAAACCATTAATATTGTTACAGGTAAGGTCAAATTAAGGTTTCCAGCAATAAAGCTTTCTTCTCTACTCTTTGTGTATAGGTGGAACTGCCATAAATATCAGCAAGGTTACTCTATTGCCCAGGTTAAAAACCTTTCTGGAAGCGTTCATCCATCTTGATCCTTGATTTCATAGTTTTAAGTGGCGTGACAGGATGTGTAAGAGCAGTTTCTTACCAAGCTCTAGTAATTCTGTTGTTCTCCGTGTTTCCTATTTGTATTCATTCATTAGAGCTTATAATTGAGTTGTAAGCTGTCCGTGCCTGTGCCGTGCCCAGGAACGCTAATCTAACACAGCTCACATGGAATAGAAATGTATTCTCTCCTGAATTTGAGGTGTTGGTCCCATGGATGTCCAGTGGAGAGCTGTGTGTCCAGTACACACCAGTGAACCTGCGTTCAGTGCAGGGTGACTGGTTCTGGACAGCTGCTCCTTGCCATTAATTGTTAAAATGATCAACAGATCTCATGGAGAGCTGGCATTGCTTCACTCCTGTGTATTTTTTGGCCACCCTGTAAGTTCAAATACAAAGCTTCAGCGCCTTAAACCAGAGGTGCTGAAAGCCAGGAGCTCGCTAACTCAAACGAGACGGGGATTTGTCTGTGACCTTGAGTCTCTCAGCAGCTCTGCTCCTCCCTTTGCCAGCTGGAAAATCAACGTCGAGTCAGCACCTCATTTAAAATTTCTTTCATGGGGGATCACACTGCTGCTGCAGGATGACTGTGTTGAATTGAGTGCACCAACACACCAGTGTAAACCTGCTGGTGCCGTTCTGGGGCGGTGCTGGGTGTCCCTCGTGCTGCACAGAGGTGGCTGTGGGTGGTGGAATCCCCACGATGGAAATTCTCAGTTTTACCAGACTTGCACAGTTCCCCTGGGATGCTCTTCAATATTTAAGCAACTGGATAAAAGTCACTTTTGACACATGAGCCGCTCGGTGCTTTCATCTGAGCGCTCGCGTGCCGGTGTGCATCTGTCTCTGAAGCTCCTCACTACAATGGGCTCCTCTGCTGTTTTGTTGTTAATTATTCAAGCTCCAGGTGCTGTGCGACACCAGCACTCTGCTCTGACAGAGCAGGGGTGGGTGCACAGCGGTGAATTGCTGTGAGGGTGCTCCCAGGTTCACTTGGGTACGATTTGCTTTAACCATGCAACGCCTAGTCTGTAAAAATGTGGTTTGGGTTGTTGGACCCAAATGGGGGTTGTTTAACTCACGTATTTCACACCTGTCAAGCCCAGTAATGTCACTGCTTACCTGGCCGTCCTGCTGGCATCATCTCCTTGTGGACCATTCCTGCGGTGTGGCCTTGTTCTTTGGGAGGACCAGGACTGAGCTCCAGTTCCCAGCTGTGGCCGTGGCCGTCTGCAGAGATGGTGATGGGTTGCTCAGTGCCTGAGCGATCCTGGTGTCTCGTCCATTGGAGCAGGAGTTCAGCCTGGGTCACCAATGCCAGATTAGAATCACAGAATCACAGAGTCCTTAAGGTTGGAAGAGACCTCCAAGATCACCAAGTCCAACATCAACCCAACCCCACCATGGCCACTAAACCACGTCCCCAAGTGCCACATCCACGACTTCTTGAACACTTCCAGGGATGGGGACTCCACCACTGCCCTGGGCAGCCCTGTACAGGGCTGGACAACCCTTTCAGGAAAGAAATTCCTCACAAAATCCAACCTAAACCTCCCCTGGCACAA
>NW_010157609.1:0-19129 GCF_000695765.1 Mesitornis unicolor
ACATTCTGTGATTCTGTGATTCTGTGAACAAAAGATCAGAGCAAGGGTTTAATATTTAGTACAATCAGAAAATCTAGGCTGTAATGCGGTAATTTTAATGGCCCAATGGAAATGAAGCTTATCTGTGTTTTCACTTTATTTTATTTCTCTTTCTAAGTTACCAGAGGCTGAAATGTCCACAGCACAAACCTATTCATTTTGCTTACAGATCTAGCTATTTGAAAAGAAAGAATTACATCCAAGTAATTATATTAAAGCACTACTAACATTGCGGTTATCAGTTATCCACTCCCGTATAAAAAACACTCAGAATCCTGAGAAGAGGGATTGGGAGAATTCTACTGCAAGAGAAGTGTGTACACACACACATATATGTATATATTATAAATATCTCTCTCTTGTACATATCCCTGTAATTAAACATGCATAAATTTAAGATTATGCAGGTATTGTTACATTGATGTTTCTTAGCATAAAGTTTTGATTTGGAACCTTAAATATTCTTTAGACATACATGACCTGAATTTTATCTTCCTTATATGAAAAACCCTCAAAATCCCAATCACCTATCATAGTAAGCAATCTATATAAAGTTGCATGAATTGAACAATGCAGTGAACCTTTCTATATACCACTGCCACCCAAGACAAAAGGTAATAGATCATTTATAGTACAGTTGGAATGTTTATTTTCCCTGGTTTACAGTTTGATACATTGCTGTTTCCTGCATTCCATTAAACCCTAAGCTATTCCAATCTTCTTAAAGAAACAGTCTTACATTTAACACAGAATTTGCATTTCCTAAATAATATACAGGTTTGCTTTCAAATTTCCACTTCAAAGGTTCAGTTAATTGAAGTGTAAGCTATAAAAGCTACTCATCATCCAATCTGACTATCAAAATAAGGAGGAAAAAAGTAAATTAATTTTCTCTTATTCAAGTTGTAACAGAAGAAACAGAGGTTTATATCAGATGAAAGCTTCTATTCTTTACTGGTTTTTCTTCTAGCTGTCCCAAGCATAAAAAAGGAACTATGACAAAAAAGTGTAATAGGTTTAACATAAAACTAAGAAAAAAAATTTCAAAATTACAGTCACTTAACTGATTTTGGACTTTGATGAATGCCTCAGGAAAAAAATACAGAAAATAAAGCTTCCAATTCATATCAAATCCTTCTGGATACATGATAGACAACCTTCAAAGGTAGTAGAGTTTTGGTAAGGATTCCTCTGGATTATCCTAAGCTTCTTTGATTTACCTGGACTTCTGAAGGTCCAATACTCCCTTAACTATTCTTATTTGGCATGTTTTTCTGTAGAAGACACAAGTTATGGGTCTGCAGAACTGTGTCGGTCTTCTTTGCGGACTGGCAATCATAAGAAACAGTAGTCTTGTTTCTTGCCTTAGTTTGGCAACTCCAACAGGAATCTCAGTTCTCAGCATATTTTAATTATCCTTTATAAGAAAAAAACCAAACCAAACCAAACCAAAAACAATCCAATGTACTGCAAGGACAACTAAGTAGCTTCAGTCCTATTTTTGCCATCTTGCCCTTCATGATATAGATACTTAATATGAAGAATACACCAGTCACAATAAATTTTCTCATAGAAGTTAACAAAAATTTAAAAGCATCGGTCTTGAGCAAACAGATGAAGAAGTAGCGTCCAGCTTTTTCCTTATCGCAATTGGAGCATTAACACTGGAGGAACAGTCAGCAGCTTAAAGTCTGTCAAAAGGTGACAGGTAGAGAGGAATGTTTGGTCAGAAGGTACACCAAATAAAAGTATACTTCTCAGATCAGTGACAGAGGAGAAATCTGTGGACCAGAATCCCACCAGCAAAAAAATATGGAAGCCTCTCTTCCTCATCACAGTCAGAGACATATCCTGGACCACAAAGCTATTTCTGAGCTTCACACAGTCTGAGCAACTGGTAAAGCCGTGAGTTATACAAAGGTGCAAGATACAAGAGTCAATCACTTAAACTGCCTCACATTTAAGGAGTCTCAAACATCTTTTCATTTGTGGAAAGGAAATTTGTGAAATTTAAGCTAGACCAAACAAAAAAAAACTTCTGAAGTTTAATCGTAGCTTATTTTATTTTGCCTTACTTACTTGGTTAATTTCTCCACAACTCTATGAGTTTAAGCTATGACTCAGCCTAACTTGACTGTACAAGTGAGTAAGGAATGATAGAATGATAGAATGGCTTGGGTTGGAAGGGACCTTAAAGAACATCTAGTTTCAATGCTTGGCAGAAAATTCCCTGAGCAGCTCTAATATTAAACAATACAGAATATAATACAATCACAGCAGCCAATGAACTTAATTATAAAATTTTTAAGATGTGGTGGCTATATTTCTTTTCTTAATTAAAAATGGGGCTAGCCAAATTCCAAGTAAACCAGAAACTACTGGTCTGAAAATTGTTCTGATAAGAACTAGAAATAAATGTATTACATTTATTTACAGTAAGTAAAACAGAGAACTGAAATGTTTAGAGAGGGACTGGTCTGGCAAGATTAAAGTATCAATTCAGAGAGTTCTGTAATTTGACACTTTGCACTTGAACAAGTGTCCAGATGATATCAATATCTTAGAAGCTGAAACTACACTATGGTTTCAGATTCTTTCAAGCTGAATTAAGTTGTACTTTATGTAAGCTACTGTACTTCACTAAAACTCCTTTTGAATGGAACTTGAAGATTTTTCTAAGCATTTACGACTCGCCAAGTCCTTACCAATATTTCAGATCCTAATATATTCTATTGGAACCACACATGCTTTGAAGTCAGACTGATACCCTTCCATAAAGGGTTTGAAATGTGTGTGTAACTATGACAGGAAAGCAGACTGTCTTCCCAAAGGGTAATGTAAAGAATAAAAAGCAGAATCAAAACCAGAGTTTTAAGTAAGAGTGTGTGAAAAACATATTAACAATAGATTATAAACAAAGTTTTGTGATGCTCTGTAGCAGGCTGTATCCAAACACAACTGCAACTCTTTAGGATAAGACTTCAATTGCTCAGGATATTGGATCTTTCCTCAGGATTTGTATCATTGCTATCTAGGCACAAAATCTGCAATTTTGTCAGTGCCTGAGCCATGTGTATTATGGGGCTTCAAAGCCTGTGATGTTTTTCCCACATGCTATTTCTGTGAGCGTTCCTTTCCCCTCAAACCAATTCAGCAGCTACCTGCTGGGGAGGGGCAGAAATAGAGGAAGAGAGGGGACACAGGGAAGGAGAGGGAGATCTGTATTAGACAAGGTTTTTCTTTTTTGTCTCCTCTCTCCATTCCCTGTATTTTTTTCTCACCTTCTCTTTACATAAACTGCAAGTTTGACAGATGACAATACTAGAATGGAAACCTATTTTCAGGACAGTTGACAGGTAACATCTTAGATCAGTACTGTCACTAATGAGTTTCCTGAAGACCATGTGTACTACATCTTCACAATAGAAGGAAAAAATATGCCCTTCATCCCAAAGCTAGGGAATCAGATTTTCCATAAACTACTTTCTATGACAAGCAAAAATTTTCTAAAAATACATTTAACAAGAGGGCTCATGATCCTCTGCTACGTTCACAAGACTAAAGGCTTAGATTAAAGGACAGTAAAATCTCATATGATAGCCATAGGAACTTCTCATGGAGCCAGCAAGGCTACTAGCAGACACTAATATCACATTGGGTCAATGGACATATAAGAATTAAATACTAATTTTAAATAAATGGATCTCAATTTTTCATCTGTATGAGCTATTTAAGAATAATTGGTGAGTTTTCTTTTATATATTTATATATGTATATGTATATGTATATATAAATGTTTATATGTATATATATGTGTGTATATATGTATATATACAATATAGACAAAGAAATGTTGTGGAAAATGAATTCATTCTTTGCTTTTTACTTAAGAAAAAGCAAATTAAGAGAAACTTTGCAATTCACTGTGATGTAGTTAATTATCTAATAGAAGTGCAATTAGCTGCTTGTTTATCCAGTAACATTATTTAACCTCCATCAATAAACACAGACACCAGAATAAGAAATTGAAATTCTGATGGAATATATATTTTCTGTCATGAGTTATAACCTCTGTGCAGCAAGGCAACTGGCAAACCAATAATCTTTTTCACCAGCACCGAAAATAATTTCAGCCAAGGACAGTAACTGGCCAACCATGAAATTATGCACTTAAGCGAACTTCACACTGGCAACAGAAATGCCAGATGAAATTTATATAGGTCTGCTAGTATCACATCTGCTGAGTCTTATTCTCCAGAATCTTCTTACCCCAAATCCGTTTGTAATGAAAAGAGCAGTCTAACCATTTGCTCTATCAATGTCAGTTTTCAGCCTCATATTGATCAAATTCTTGTTCCCTGAAGTTTAAACAGCAGAAATTATTCCCTTCATTACAAACTTTTAAAAGGAAGATGGCAGCTAACATTATGTGTGAATGTCAGGAACAAAATAACTACCTCAGGAAATACTGTGTCTTGTCAGTATTTTGGGGATTTGTGAAAAAATAGAATGTAATATAAAACAATATGGTACACAAGGGTAGACAATGAGATAAAAGTTTATTTTATAAAATTGAGAAAGTATTCACAATGTGCAATATACTACTACATTTATATAACTAGCAAATACTACTTAGAATATAGGAAAGTATGTTGCTTTTTGGGGAAAAAAAATAAATATTCTTTTTCCTTTAAGAAAAATTGTGATTGATAGCACTGGATTTTTTTTAACATTTGAAAAGTCCATTTAACATTTGCTTGGAAAGCAACAAGCCTTCATATAACTACTGGAAAAAATTCTGACGTTGCATCTGCTTCCTTATCTAAAATAACACCAAGAAAATTCTCAATGATCTGATAATACTGTTTCTTCAATCCATTTATAATAGTGGATTTACACAAGATACAGAATGCCACATCTTAAATTACATACAAGACATAGACAAAATTTTGTAATACAAATATAATGCAGATGATGTTAGAGCACTTCAAGATATAAAAGCCACAAACAGATCTATTACATGAAACAAACACATAATGAACAAGGTCTTCTCCCTTCATCCCTCCCACTCCAATATTTTATGCCTGTAAAAATAGCCAGTTACACTTACATGTAATTACAATTTTCCTCAAGAACCATTTTTTTCCACCTAAATTCAGTAGTCAAAAATCTAATTACCTATACTATATGCACAACTTCAACATTTTGCAAAAGAAACATTCAAGACAGCAAAGCACAGATTTACACACTTCCAAATCTATAACTTGTAGCATCTCACCTGGGCAATGGCTGTGACAGCAGAGTCTCATGAAAGCCAAAGGAACTATTCACAGACAGCAACCCACCATTCCCCTTGGTCACCTACCAGTAAATACGTATATACATTCATGCACATGCACACACACACACTTTATCAAGTGCCACAGCAAGGTCACAACAAAAGAAAACATCATTTCCAAAACTTGACCCACTGGACCAGATCAAGTACAAGTGACTAACAAATTATATTCATTTAAATTGATTTTATGCTGATTTATATGACCAGGGACCCAATCAAATTAAAATTTTGTTTTATAAAGCAAATTTGGTAGGAAGTTTCCAGCTAAACAAACACAGCATAGCATCCTTCTCAGTGGAAGTCTCCCTAGTGACTTGCCACCTATGTACATAAAGATTACAGTTAAAATCCAAGCTCTAGACCAAAAAAGGAAAGAACTAGGAATTGACTCTTTAGGTTTTCATCATAGTCAAAAGTAGCTTCAATCCCAATCCAGGATTAAATATTACTTCCAGATTAATTTAATGTCATTCTGCATGCTGGGCAGATAGAAAAGTGGGCAAAATTTCCCTCAGTGCTCTTCACATTTAGTAAAACAAACTTTTCATTTAGATTTTCAGTTTGATAAATAGAAGTTACAATGAACTTCAGTTCTTTCACTCTTGCACATTTCAGCCAACCTACTGGTTGAAATGCCATTACACCCACAGAGTCTATATACAAGCTGTACTTCTGTAATCCTTTGCCGAGGACTACAGGTAGCTATCTTATTCAAAGTGTTACAGTTCAGTTCCTTGACCTAATAGTTGTTAAGTCTAGTTCATTTCCCCAGAAGATTTTGCTATGCTGCCAGGAGAATTAAGTGTGGAAAGTAATGTGAAGCCTTTTCTCTCTAGGTCTCAGTCTTAAATGGACTGTATGGAGATCCATCCTGTAAATAGTTTAGTTACCCCTTGAAGGACTCTCGCTCCCTTAAACAACCAAAGGCAGGGGGAGTCACCGTGACCTCACTTCAAGGATGCTGCTAAGAAACAATCTTTTCTAGTCTTAAAAATGGGTTTCAGTATACAAATCTTGATAGCAAATTTCAATAAACCTATTAAACATATGTTAACACTATCAGAAAAGTATACAAACTCTGTTAAATTGTCTCTTATCACATTCTTAGTAGCGTAGACAGGATCTAGCTGGCACAGCAAGAGCTAGATGGCAAACAGAAAGTTATTTTTAAGAAGGGATGACATTACAGGTGCATTACACTCTGCAGCTGATCACAATACTGATTTCTTTTTTATGGTCTCATTCAAACATCTGTAAGAGGAGAAACAATTTTCAATGATATTCTGTAGCAATCTAAAACAACAGGAAGAAAATATTAATGACCTACCTATATCAACCCTGCCAGTTATACTGCTATTTTTAAGAGTTTCCATTTACACATTCCTGTAAATGGGACTTTGCAGCCAGCAAAGTGATACTGATGTAAATGTCCGGGCAGTAAGTAGCCATTACCACTTCTATTATTATTCACTAATAGAAATCACAGTCCAAAAATGCAAAGACCATCTTTAATAATTCTTATTCTTTTGCCACCCCAGAACCTTCAGTAGAGGGTGTATTTCTCATCTTTCTTGTCACAGACCAGTGCAGTCCATCTCTGGCTGTCAGAACAACTCTCTAATTTTTTTAAGTGAATGAGCTGCCAGATTCTCAAGGGACCAATAATTCACACCACAGTTTCCTGCTAATCAGCATGTGTTCACACCATAAAAATGTTACTAATGAAATTTGTAGGATTACTTGGAAAAAACAAACAAACAAAACAAAAAACCCAAACCAAAATAAAAAAAATTGCACAGCCCAATGCACCCATAACTTCAAGTGAAAAGTGAGAAGTACTCATATTTTCAAAATGCACATAAAGCCAGATTATTATATTTCCATAGCTTTGGAGAGTCCCTTCTTTTTCTTATTCACAGTAATATTTTCATCCATTAAAAAACAAAGCAAATAAAATACCCCAAGCAGTCCTCATTAATTTAGCAAAAGTTTACTAAGGTATATAGTTCAAATAATGATAATTTTTACATTTAAAGTATTACTATTTAAAACAGAATTAGGATACTAAATATACAAAAACCAAGAATATATGGTAATTTACATTAACTATTCTTTGATGTTTGGATTTTATAAATTTGACCATGCTAGCTATCGATTTCTGGAAATAACATACCCATGATACCCATTACAGTGCTATCACTATTTCACAAGGGAATTCCTGAAATTCATATATATATAATATTTACTATAGGAAGACAATATCTTCAAAGTAGTTGGCTTCCTATAATATCACACTTTTATTTACTTTATAACAAATTGTTCATATGTTCAAGCTCTTACAACCATTACTGTTTAGACACAACTACCATTCTTAATTATCTGTGTCCCTTGAGAAGTTCCGTGTTAAAAGTTTTCAAAGATCAAAATTAAAAAAAAATAACTGAAGCCTTGCTTAAAACACATTAAGTTCTACATAATGCTAAGTACTCACTCCTATCCATAAGATGTTTTTAATTTATTTATTTATTTATATATTCTATGTCTTAGAAGTTTTCAAAAATCTTATTCAGATTCATAATTCTCCAAAGCGTATCCATTTTTTACTTAATGTAGAATTCAGTTTTAACACTTCACACATTGTATTCTTAACTGTCATGTCTTCAGAAGTACAAATATCTTACTGGTATTTCAAAAACCACGTCCTGGACTTGATTAGATTATTAGTAAATCAACCTCTCATTTCAGGGAGAAGAGACGGGAAGATGACAATTGTTTTTATCTAATGTGATCAGGTGGTGATTAAATTTTAGTTTGAAACATTTTGATTGTATCTGATTGCTGCCAATTGATCCAGCATCCTATTTCCAGCTACAGCAGAAACTAGTGGTTCAGGAAAAAAGACAAGGCACCTTCAAGATTCATCTAGCACACATCCTTGTTTGTGGCTGGGCAGTCATTCTGACCCCATGCAGGCCAACTCTGAATTCCCAAGGCTCATGGTATGATTTCCTTTACCATGTTCCCTACAGAGAGCTACATGGTAACATTGTAAAATTAAAATAGAGGTTAATGTTCCACTTCTGGTGTGTAAGCATAAAGCGGAGGCTTGAATTGAAAGCAGAATTAGTTTATACATCATACTGAGAAAGATTATACATCCTTAATCACCTTGAAGAAAACATTAAATTTAAATTTGATACAGAAGAGACAAAATTTGCCCTATAAGTGCACAAGATTGTTATTTGTACAGCACCACAAACATCCCTTTTTCTATTAGAATGGGTTAAAACAACTCTATTTTAGTTCTCTAAATATTGTTAGGAGAAGGCGTTTTTTTCTAGAAACTCTAATGAAACTATACAGTATTTTGCTCTAATGCTTTTTACCAAACCACTGTGCAG
This sequence comes from Mesitornis unicolor, assembly GCF_000695765.1. Classification (NCBI taxonomy): domain Eukaryota; kingdom Metazoa; phylum Chordata; class Aves; order Mesitornithiformes; family Mesitornithidae; genus Mesitornis; species Mesitornis unicolor. Next base: position 8,779 of record NW_010157609.1, read on the forward strand.
AGAGAACTTGAGATATTGCATTCTGAAAAATCTGCAGAAAGAAATTCTATTAACTTTGTCATATTGAACCTTGCTGTTGATATAACTAAGTTTCTACCCTCTTCAGCCTGACTTTTGACAGGTCAATTTCATTAGCAGAAATGGGAAGGGCAATAATAAATAGCTGACACTGTCTTCACTGGGATGCACCAGTTATATCACACCTTGCAGTGACGATCTTTCTGAATTTTACCTATGGATCAAAGATAAGACATTCGTATCTGGCATCTACCACAGTACATTATTTTCACCTAAGTAATCCCCCCAAAGTTCATAATTTGCTTCCAAATTTAGAATGACGGATGCAGTTGAAGAAGATTTAGATTGTTAAATTTGCTGATATAAATTACAAGCTGTATTTGTAAAGGTAAAAAATACACCAGAAACAAGATGGTGGAGAGTTGAAGAAGTATGATATGAGAGAGAAGAGTATAAAAAATGCAAAAGCATAAATGTTGCATTTTGAGTTCCAGGAAATTATCATGCCTTCAATAATTTTTAAAAATAATTAAAAAAAAACCAAACAAAAAAGAACAAACGCAAAAAACAGTAAAAATTGCATCAGTGACTACCATGTTAAGCTAGTTCAAATAAAACCAAAATGTAAACATCTGTCATCAGTTCTCTGTAATGACAAAGATATTGATTAAAAAAGTGAGAGATTACACTTCTGAAGTAGCCAAATGGATATCTTGAAAAAATACCTAGTCAGATCCTCTCATTTAAGAAAGTTACTGTAGTGAAATTCTTGCACTAGACAAAAATAATAGTATAAGAAGCAGAATTAAGATTAAAATGTTCAGAACTTACATCCAGAGGGAATTCATTATATTCTTTTTCTGCTTAATATGCTTGAAACTTGCAGTTGCCTACATTTTTAGCCTCTCACAGTGCTTGCCTATAAAGTGTGTGAAAGTGGTGTGGGATTACAAGCTTCTGAACTGTTTGTTTAGATCCTCAAGTACACTGCAAAGCGGCATGTATTTCTGTATCAACTGCACTGTCTCACATTCTTAAAGAAAAATAATAAAAATATACCAGATGGAGACAGATTACATGCTGGATTTCTGTCAGTGAATGAGTCTACAGGTCTGGGAACTACAGACTGCAACATATTGGAAGGGGTCTTAAGTAGATTTTGCCATTCAGCAGTACAATAATTATTCCAATATGAGAGAGATTTTCTTGTCTTCACTCCTGATCTTCAGTTCTCAATAAAACTGGTACATTATTCTGCTTGCTCTTATACTTCTAATCCTGATTCTTATCACATCCTTTTTTTCTTCAACACTAGTAGCAGAGAGAGTTCAGCATGGAAGTGCTTTTATGAAATAAAATTACAGTGCAAACTCCAGAACAGAAGAGAGTCTAACCTCTGGCTATAAGATGTTACAACATATAATAAACTATCTTCTTCCCAGGTAAAAGCACTCACTTGTGATGTAGGAACACGAAAGAATAAATCTGACTGTAGAGAAAGAAAATCTTGCATCACGCAAACACTCTATAATTACATGACAATACCAAACAAACCTAATAAAGATCAGGAAAATGAAGCTCAGTGGGAGCAAAATAGGTATGGAATGTGATAGGAAACAAGAAAGGCTCCCACAAGAACACTGGCAACAAGACAAGACCAAGGAAAACCTGTTTGATTCTAATCAAGGTAGGAGACCTAGTGATGAAGTAAAAACACAAACAGCTTTACTACTGAATGCCCACTTGCCTTAGCCTTTACAGTTGAGATCTGCTCTCAGTGCTCTCATTACCGTAGTTAATGGCAGTCTCAGAGTCTGGGGGAGTCAAGTAATACCCACAAGAGAAAAATCAAGGCAAAGAAGAGGACAATCACTCGTGCAGACTGGAAATGCTAAGTCCATAGGACTGCATGGGACTCAATAGCACTGAAAAACAACATTGCTTTGAGGCTACAGACACCTTTGAAATATTGTACCTTTCTGGAACTACTACTATTGCTGTTAACAAAAGATAGCTTGTTTTCAAAGGAGGAGGGAAAAGGAATGAGCACAAAAAGTAAGAGTGAAATCCAAAGATTTCCCATGAGGCCAGACCAAGTACTGAGTATCCCTCAAATGTGTTTCCCACTGCTTATTGGTAGCACATCACCACTAGTCTTGATGATAGCTGGAACACATTGCCATAATATAAAAAACCCCAAAACCCAAACACCACAGAAATCACTGATCACCAGCAACAAAGGGTAGCCTTTGCTCTGTAAAATCACCCTAATGAAACACGAAGTATTTCCTTACTACTTCCCTGCTGTCAGGGCACTGAGAGAGCAGCAGCACAGAAAGCTATGTAAAATGAAAACAAGGTACATGTGTACATTTCGTTAACAGAAAACTGAAGATTTCATAAAAAGTTAAATAAATCCCATGGGCAAAAAAGAATGCCTATTCTTTACAACTTTGTATTGGGTTTCCGTGAGGGGTTGTGTAGGGTCTTTTTGGTAGAAGGGGAGCACTATGGATATAGCCCTGTAGGAAGCTGCTAGAAGCTCCCCTGGCTCCTATATCAAACCCCCATCTGACCAAGGATAAGCCAATCAGCACTTCTTCAAATTGATGTATTTAAGAGGAGTACAGGGCATGACCTGCCCTCTCTTGCCCCGGCCCTGGTCAGCACAACCCTAGTCCAGCCAGGCTGGTCTGTCCCAAACTTAAGCTCAAGCCCCACTGCAGCTTCAGCCCAAGATTACCAAGAACTCTTCAAGAACGGGAAGAAGAAAGCTGCAATGGAGAGAGGAGTGGGATGTGAGAAGAGCAACTGTGCAGACACCAAAGTTGATGAAGAAAAAAAAGGAGAGGGGGAAGAAGAAGGTGGCTGCACCCGAAGGAGGACGTGACTCCATGGGCAGCGGGCACTGGAGCAGTCTGTGGGAAGGACTGCACCATGCAGAAGGGAAGCCCACACCAGAGCAGTTTGTGAGGAAAAATGCAGCTGTGGGAAAACTCACTGAGAAGTCTGTGAAGGACTATCTCCTGTGGGAGGGGTGCCATGTGGAAGTAGAGGAAGAGTGCAAGGAGTCTTCCCTACTCCTCAAGAGGAAGGAGCAGCAGAAACAGCATGGAATGAACTGACCACAAATGACCCTGTCTCTCTGCATCGCTGGGAGAGGAAGAGGTAAAAAAACTGGGAACAAAGCTGAGCCCAGGAGGAAAGGGAGGGGTGAGGGAAGGTGTTTAGTTTAAGATCTGGTTTTATCTCTCACTATTCTATTCTGATGCTACTGGTAGCACATTATTTTTTTTGTTTTTTTTACGTCAAGATTTTGCCCGTGACAATAAGTGGTGAGCAAACCTTCTCTGTTATTTGTCTTGGTCCATGAGATTTTTGTTGTATTTTTCTTTTCCTCATCGCACTGAGGAGGCAGGAGGGAGAAGTGAGAGAATGGTCTTGTTGGTACTCAGTTTCCCACTGGACTTAAACCATGACAAACCTAAACAGGATATTTCCAGAAATTCTGGAAATCCTACAGGCAAATAGGCAGACTCCCGACCACTTACAAATTCAGAATTTCTTCTGTCATTTAGATAAGCTCCCACATCTGAAGTTCTGACAAAAAATGGAATATATACAGGACTGATTTGCTTACTGAAACTAGAGTTCATTTATGTCTTTTCATATGAGGAATGTAATATACATAATTTAGTTAATACACAAAGTACTACATTAAAGATGGAACTGTGCTACACATTAAGGTACTTCAGAGCTGCATTAACAGCGGAGGTGGTACAGTGCTCTTAAGTGAGATGAGGTAGTGAGCAGAAGAATAAAATGCCAAAAATAAATGGTATCAATACTGTTGAATTATAAACAAACAGATAGGGCTCAGAAATTATATACAAATAAAGACCTGCTGTTTTTATCCAGACACGGGGGGAGGAAAAAGTTTTTTAGAGAAAAAATCAAATCAACACCATGCATATATTGCGCATATCACCACACAATGTTACAGATCACATTAGTGTGGTATAAACCTATTCAACTATTATAAAGATCAGATTCTTGAATATTGTGTTGTGACCATACATATTGTCATTATTATATATTAGCTGGTTATCTCTATACATTTTGAAACATTTCTCAAAAGTCTTTTTATCTTTGATTGCTATGTGACATGTGTGAAACTGTAAATATCATGTAAAATACTTCTGTTTGAAAGGAAGACTTTGAATAACAAAAATACAGAAACAACAATCTTGTGTTCCTCTAATGAGATTTTAAGAGTCAGCCATGTTTGGCAGTGAGACACACCACCAAAGGTCCCTTCAAGCCTAATTTATTCTTGGATCCTATGATTATTTTCTAGCTTGCAGAGTTTAACTGTGCATTGTTCAAAGTACCAGTGTCAGGTCACAGTCATCTTCCTAAGACTTACCTGTTAGTTCTACTTTTATTCCAACTTCAGTCTGAATAGATCAGGTGGATTTATGACTTGTTCTTGACTTAAGTTGTATGCCATCTCATGCTTGTCTTGAAAAGAAATGAGTTATTTAAAAAATAAATTGTACTCACTGTTTTGGAAGATCAGGATAAGGAAACTGAAATAAAATCACAAGCTAATTGTTACAGAGAATATTAATAATAATTTTAAATATGAATGTGTGCAAAGCAAATACGAAAACCTTTAGACCAGCTGTTAACTAACATTTGAAAGCCAAATGAAGTGAGTTTGGAAAATAATGCACCAGATGGAGGAAATATGTATACTCGGAGAATAACTGGTTCTTTATCTGCCATTCTAGCTTACTTCAGACATGTACTTAACTTATCATCACTGAAGAAGGCTGCTTTACTCTGTGCTACATCTTGAAATAATGTATTATTCTATGTGTCCTAGTAATTTTTTTTCATTGTAGGAAAGAGAATATTAGTAACAGAAGAAAACACTAGAGGCATCTTTAGATTATAAAGTGTCTTCTTATGACCAATTATTATATCCATTACATAATCATAAATTTATACAGAGGTCCTTATAAATGAAACTAACAGTTTATACATGTAGCTACTGTTTAACATTAATCATTTTTACATTTAATATATTTTGGATGTGCAGAAATATATAGATTTAATTGGCAAGCATTTAGGATGTGTCAGGCAGCTTTGCCAGTACATGCTTAAGTAGAAAATGCATATGCTGATAATGATGCTGTCAAACAACATATTTAACTGGAACCTGATAAAGAAAGTTGTACAAATATGAAATGTGCTAATAGATTGATAGGAAACTAAGATGTTTCAAATTAGTTTGTTAACACCACAACAGGAGGATATTTTGCTTTTTTCTCAGAATGCCTAGGAAATTAATGAAGATATACTACCCTACAAGAGTCAGAAATTAATTTTCTATACTTGAAAGCTACGCATGGTCCTCAGCTGCTAAAAATCCATCTAGCTTGTGAAGTGACTGACAAAACCTTAGGATACTGGCTGATTTTTGTGTGCACTATGTGATTCAGACCAAAGATTTTCAGCATTGTTTAGCAACTGCTAGCACATACTAATTGATGTTACTCACGTGCTTCTATTGTTTAATCCTAAATAAATCTGAAGACCCAATGAAATTATTCAGTTTTCTACGTCTATTGCTATGAGGTAAAAAATGTTTCCAGAAATCTAAACTTCATGATAAAAACTACAGAAAACAGAGTGTGATACAGACATCAAATACTAATGTACTTTCTCTCAGCATTTTGTTAAACCATTATTAAATTCCTTTGTTATCAGCATAAGTTTTAATGTTGCAGTGAAATGAAATCAGTATTCAATGTATAGAGATAAAAGAGATGTTTTTCATTGTTTTGTGTTATGACTGCAACAACTTTGCATAATCACTGCAGGAAGTTGTGAAAAAGACAGAAAATTAATAAAACCTGACAACTGCACAAAGAATAATTGCTGTGAACTTTAAGCTGTGCTGTAATTTACTGTACACTACATCAATAGATGATGTTCAGTTCAGATGCAGGTAGAAAATAAAGGCCTTCCAAGTCCAGATGTATTAACACTGAGGAAAAGATAAAAATTTAAAGTGTTAATATTTTATTTTAATAATTTTATTTTAATTTCTCACCCTGCTTTCCTTAAAGCAACCAGATGGTAGTAGCTTGTGCAACAAGAAGTATTTGCACACTTCAATTCTCAGTGTCTAGCATGTATGGCAGAAAACTCAACATTGATACTTCAGAATAAAATAGTCAATTACTCATACAAAAATACCATTGCTGGAAGAAAGGTAGCTAAGAACCATGCGTTTAAATGTATTTCTCCTCTCCTCAAAGAGTAGAGTGCAAATCCTTGCTTAAGTAAAAATGAAGGAAGGTTTGCTTGCCTGTGCTGCCTGTAGCACATGGCTCAACAAAAGTTAGTATGGCAATAACATGAAGCTGTAAGACGCATAGTTTTCTGAACCGCAAAAACCCCACAGCATCTCTTTCAGTAGAGCCAAAGCTACATACAATAGACTTAATCGTATCAGTGTGAGACCCTCTGTGTAGCCATAGCTGCAGCACCTATGGAGCTAAAATTGATTTACATAACCTTTAACAAACATGTAGGCAGGCAGCAGCTCGAACTGAGTCCTGCTTCGTTCCTCAATTCTGAACAATCTGCAATTTGGAAACAAGCAAACCTCCTAGGAACTGTCAGAGTTGTATTTGTACCTTACTTCAGCCAATAATTAAAGTCCAACTTCACTGTTTCCTCACCAGTCAGGAAGATGGACTTCAGAGGAGCCTAGGCTTTATTTTTGTCTGACAGTTTTCACAGAATCACAGAATATTAGGAGTTGGAAGGGACCTCTATAGATCATCTAGTCCAACCCCCTGCCAGAGCAGGATCACCTAGACTAGGTCACACAGGAATGTGTCCAAGAGGGTTTTGAATGTCTCCAAAGAAGGAGACTCCACAACCTCCCTGGGCAGCCTGTTCCAGTGCTCTGTCACCCTCACAGTGAAAAAATTTTTCCGTATGTTCAGGTTGAACCTCCTATGCTCCAGCTTGCTCTCATTGCCCCTTGTCCTGTCATTGGACATCACAGAGAAGAGCCTGGCACCATCCTCCTGTCATTCGCCCTTTACAAATTTATAAACATTAATGAGGTCACCCCTCAGTCTCCTCTTCTCCAAGCTAAAGACACCGAGCTTCATCAACTGCTCCTCATAAGGGAGATGCTCCACTCCCTCAATGATCTTTGTGGCTCTACGCTGGACTCTTTCAATTTTAATTAAAAATATATATCAATTGTGCAATAACTATACAAAGTTAGCCTTAGGAAGGGAGACAGGGGAGAAAAATATTGTAGCTATGACCAGATCATGTTTTGCACACGAACTCCATTCCCCTAGGACTGTCCTTCAGGATCAGAACTTGTCTCACAATCATTTAGATAGAGGTCAAATCTACCCTCAGCTATATATGCTTAACAGAAGCTTCCAGGCACTACAGAGAAGAAAACTTGGATCTGTGCTATCTTTTCACATTAAAACAAATGCTCATTTATTGCAGTGTGCATGAGTGACGTGCATGCCTGACCACATCTTTCATCACATGATGCTTGTTTTAATGTCACTCATTAAATATAAGACAAGAAGTCAGCTATGGTCTTTCCATAATGACTTGATGTTACATTTTGCAGAGTAGTATGGGAGTTGCAATCAGCCACACAGGGACATATGGCCTGCTATAACATGGAGAGAGTCTGAAACTCATTGTACCGCTCTATTTCCAGACCCAGGCTGCAGAAGTCAGTCCAAATCAAGCCTGTACTACCAGCTCCTATTAAGTCCTTTGTGAGGTCTAAGCTCTCTCTGCACTGCAGAAGAGAACTGGCAGAAGAGAGAAGGTGGATGGATATAGAAACACAGAAACTATTCCATACATATGCTTGTTAAAAATAGGCTTTTGTGCTGTTCATTCTCTCAGGATTTGGCAGTGTCCCTACAAAATATTTCTGCCCCTCTGCTTATCTTCTTCTGATGAAGCAATACCCAGAAGTCTCACTACAGACTTCCATTACAAGGAACAATGTTTGTGAAAAACTAATCATAAAGCAGTACAAAAGCCTTAAGGGAGCTGTGATATTACCTTTAGAAACATCAGAGGATAAGGGCCAAAGAGGTCACTGTAATGTTCACTGTGCCCCACTGAAATGTCACCTTCCTTCTGGCAAGGTGGTAAAAAGAAAACCAAAATAAAACAAAGCACCCTCCCCACTCAAATTCTTCACATTCCATATATTGAAGAACAAAAGAAAAGAGACTAAACAATAAAGAAATTAATGCTATAGAATTTAATAGATCAGATTCAGGCTGGAGGGTCTCAGGAGGTTCCCAGTCCAACCTCCCAGCCCAAAGCAGGGTGAGCTCTGATGTCAGACTAGATTGCTCAGGGCTTTATTCAGTCTGGTCTTGTTAACCTTAAAGGATGAGAACTGCATAGCCTCTCCCACACCTTGACTGTTCTCAGGGTGAAAATGTCTTTACAGACAATCTGAATCTCTTGTATTAACTTGTGCCCGTTGTATTCTTTTCCTTGCCATGCACCACTGCAAAGAGCCTGGCATCTGATATATTTTATATGAAATTCAAGTACAAAATCAGTCATAATATAAAATACAGTAAAGTCTTTGAAATTCAGACTGAAACTTCGACATTTTCAGTCTGTGGAAGGAGAGTAAAGAAGTATCCCACCATTTCTGCCTGATAAGTTATAAAAGAGACTGCCTTTGGGTTTTGTAGTGTCCCTGACTCAGTAGCATACTTTGAAATCATCAGCTAAAGCCCTTCAGGAAAGATAGAAGAGTGCCAGATTTCTGAAGACAAATTTGCTGGGCTTAAGTATTCAACTTCTCTGAAATAAAAGTGTTTACAAGCACTTCAGCTCAGGGTCAGAAGTGCTGCAGTTCCAAAGTAAAGGAAGCTTTGATGCTACGTGATAATGCATGCGTTCTCAGGAGCATGATTTTTGATCTAAACATTGAGTTCCATTCCAAGAGAAACAAAAAATAGCAACAAACTCTGCATGCATTTACTGCAGTCATTTGTTAGAACTGCTTCATATTCCTCCCTTATTCAGCATAGCCCTTTAGACACTCCATAAATATTAATCTACAGAGAACCCAAAAGGCACAGAAATTTTCATTGGTTTTGTTTGTTTGTTTGTTTGTTTGTTTTTATGAGAAGACAGACAGAACACCTCCTTTTCCCTACTTCAAACAGAAAACGTTCAGCAGAGCCAGAAACTGAAACTACATGTCTCACATACTCAGGCAGACTCAAGTGCAACAGCTTCTTTTCTCTCCAGATCACTCTACTCAGTTGGCATGATCTTTTGGAGATCTGATACTAAACTGTTGACAAAGAGACAGGGTTAGGAAATAGGAGCTCAACTGTTAAACCCACAGGGAGACCAGAAGCCATGCTCCCCAATAAACAATTGCTTTAAATGCAATATGAATTAAAACTACTTTCCCAAGGTAATAGAAATTTCTGCTAAAAAAAAACCCCACAAATTTAATGTTAAGAAGGAAACACTCACAAATGAAGTTTAAAGCAAGTTCATCTGATTACTCCATAGCATGCAAGTCAGGTAGGTTTCTTCGTTTTTTGGGGGTTTTCTGCAATATTTTTGCAGTGGTTATAACTTGGAAGAATAGACAGTGATACAACAGCATTAAAAAAATGCAATTAAAAAAATTAAATCAACAGCTGAATACCAAAAAAATCTCATTCTATGGTAAGACTTTCTGCTACTATAAACAAATAAACTTGAGCATATTATTACAAAGGTTTGTTTTTGTTTTAATTTTAAGGAGTTTTGCATATGAGTTTTATTGCTGTTTATCCTTAACTTTATTAGAAAACAATTGTTGTAAGTAGCCATTGAAATAAAAGTGGACAACTGATAAAACAGTGCTAGCTAAATTCATTCATTTTTGACACAGTGTTTAGCTTTCAAACCTCTCCTACAAATTCACTTAAAACCCCTTGGAGACAGCCAGATGGCAACATGTTCTTTCAGCCTTTCACCCTCACAAAGAGATTTTAATTCAGAGGGCTTTTCATAGTTTTACAGTTGAGATTTAATTCTTAGCAGATGATTTAGGGACAGAAAATTCTTATCTTGACATAACCTAAGTATCTTCCACCACAGACAAGAATATGGGATGTGCCGGTACATTATCACAGTTTTACCCTTTTCAATACCTGTTACAGTGACATCACCAACCACATGCTACTGCTGTCAGTAGAATGTATTCACACATGTGCCCTGTATCAGGGAAAGA
>NW_010157609.1:19160-31249 GCF_000695765.1 Mesitornis unicolor
GATCTCAGGAAGAATGAAAAGTGAAGTTATGACAATCATGGAAAAAACACTCAATTCAAAGAACCCTGATTATTTGACACTATCCTATGTGCCTTTCAGATACACAAGGTAATTCTGTAAAGAAGCCTTTCAGGCTGACAAGAGAAGTACATATGCAGTCTCCTATTATTTGCTCATTTTTTATAATTTGGTCTAGATTCTTTTTCTCATACCCACTGTAGAAAGCAAAATAAGACAAAGACAAAAACATGATATATAGTTCACAGTCTGTTAAATGAAACCACATAGCTTTCTCTAAGTTAAAGTTAACATCAATAAAGCATTCAACTGCTACACCAGCTCCAGATCATAAAGTAAATGTAAAGAAAATAGAAAAGTGGTGGTCTGGTTGCCAGGTGCCCACTAAGGCCACTCTCACTCTCCCTTCTCACAAAATCACAGAATATTAGGAGTTGGAAGAGATCTCGAAAAATCATCTAATCAAACCCTCCTGCCAGAGCAGGATCACCTAGACTAGGAACTTAATTTGACAGGGGAGAGAAAATACAATGAAAGGCTCGTGGGTCGATACAAGGACAGGGAGATCACTCATCAATTACCGTCATGTGCAAAACAAACTCGACTTGGGAAAAAAATAATTTAATTTATTATCGATCAAATCAGAATGGGATAATGAGAAAATAAAACCAAATCTTAAGGCACCTTTCCCTCACTCTTCCCTTCTTCCTGAGCTCAACTTCACTCTCAATTTTCTCTACCTCCTCCCCTGAAGCAACACAGGGATATGGGGAATGGAGGTTGCAGTCAGTTCACCATAACTTGTCTCTGCTGCTCTTTCCTCCTCAGGGGGATTATTCTTCACATTCTTCACTGCTCCAGCATTGAGTCACTCCCATGGGAGACAGTCCTCCACAAACTTCTCCAACATGAGTCCTTACCACAGGCTACAGTTCTTCATGAACAGCTCCAGTGTGGGTCCTTTCCACAGGGGTGCAGTCCTTCAGGCACAGAGTGCTCCAGCATGGGCTTTCCACATAATCACAAGTCCTGCCAGAACACCTGCTCCAGTGTGGGCTCCTCTCTCCTTGGGTTCAAAGGTCCTGCAAGAAAACTTGCTCCAGCATGGGCTTCCCACAGAGTCACAGCCTTCTTTGGGTGCATCCATCTGCTCTGGTGTGGCGTCCTCCATGGGCTGCAGGCAGATATCTGCTTTGTCACCTGCAGCGCTTCTTCACCCTCCTCTTCGCTGACCTTGGTGTCTACAGGGCTGTTTCTCTCACATATTCTCACTTCTCTCTCCGTTATTGTTCTTCCACAGTTTTTGGTTAGTTTTATTTCCTTCCTAAATATGTTATCACAGAGCATTGCCACTGCCACTCAGAGTCATCTGTATAAAAGGAACCCCCAAAATTGTAATGAGAATAGATTTAGAGTTTTGACAAAATAAGCTATCCATTCTAGCATGTAAATTCTACACTAACCTCTTAATAACGTTTTCCTCATTTAAGGTATCTATTTTCCTCCATACATTTCTTTTTTCATTCAACAGCCATGTAACCAACTGCACACATTCACACTATTCCTGCACTAATTTACTACATCATTTTTGTATCGCACCTTTTATTCACTGTTGTATTGGGTTTTCTGTGAGGGGTTTTTGGTTGCGTCTTTGGTAATGGGGCAAGGGCTATGGAGATGGCCCTTTAAGAAGCTACCTGAAAAGCTCCCCCTTTTCCTTTGTCAGACCGACCTCTGACCAGGGCCAAGGCAAGCAACACCCCTGCGAATTCATGTATTTAAGGGGGATGCAGGGCATGCTTCTCTCTCTCTCTGGCTCCGGCCCTGACCAGGGCGGCCCCAGGTGCGGGTGGCCCAGTTGGGCTTGGCCAGCCTCAACGACAACTTAAGCTTAAGCCCCGCTGCATCTCCACCACAAAAAAAAAAAAGAGAGAGAGAAACTGGAACTCCAGAACTATCAGAAGAGACCTGCAGCAGAGAAAAAGAGTGGGGCCTGAGAAGAACAACTTTTGAAGAACACCAGGGTTGGTTGAAGGAAAGAAAGGAGAGGGAGGAGGAGGACGTAGAGCCCAGGTTCTCCTTTTACAACCCGTGGCGAGAGCCAGGTCGACTCGCCTGCAGCCCATAGAGTTCACTGGTGGGGCAGGGCCACATAAGCAGGTGGCTGCTCCTGAAGAAGGTGTGACTCTGGGCAGTGTGTGCTGGAGCAGTTCATGTGTGAGGAAAACTGCAGCTGTAGGCAGACCCATATTGGACTTTTGAGGACTTTTTCCCCTATGGAAAGAGGGCCACATGGAAGCAGAGAGATTGAGCTGTCTTCCTACTCCTGAGGAGCACATGGCATGAAAACCGACTGCAAACCCCCACTCCCATCCCCCTGTGCCTCAAGGCAAAAGAGGAGAGGGAAGGTGAAGAAATCTGGAACAAAAGCTGAGCCTAGGAAGAAAGGAGGGGTGGTGGGAAGGTGTTTTGACTTTAAGCTCTGGCTGCATCTCCCATTGTTCTACTCTGATGTTGGTAACAAATTAAAATTGTTTTGTTTTTATTCCTTATGATGAGTCTGCCTTTTGCCTGTGACCTTTTCAGGTGATAAGAAGCCCTCTCAGTCCTTATTTTGACTAGTCCTTTTTTGAGGCATCGTGGTGCTCGGTTATGCGCTGGGCTTAAACCACGACTACTGTACCAAGTAATTAGATTAAAAGATTCTCCTCAACTATTTTAATAAATGCCTAGTTTTTTATGGAGCCAATTCCTTCCATTGTTTTTGTTCTCAGCTAATATCTGAGGGTCAACAAAATTCCTTGGTACATCAGTTCCGAAATGCCCCATTTTTCTGTACTGAGTAAGTTTTTTAAAGCTTCTGAGCTCCCATAAAGCTCTGGATTTCTTTATTCTAAAGAATAATATCAATATAACTCCAGAAAGCACAGACTACAAAACTGCAGAACACCAACAGCAGCTTTTCAGTATGCTTCATATTTTCTTAAAATTGCTCTCAAAGTATTTGTTAAAATAAAATATACCCCCAACATATACAATAACTTTCTCAAAGAACTTAACTTCCAACAAAATAGCTTTTTCTTGAACAAAAATCCTCCAGTAAGTATAAGCTTTCAGTATCCATTAGCACAGAAAAGGATTAAAAAAAAATCATATAACTGCAAATGTGAATGTTTTTACTTGGCTATTTCAAGTAGTGTGGTACTTGCTTTCAGTGCTGTAGTTTAATTTTCTTCCTTCCTTAACAGCTTTGCTACGCACAGGAGTATTTTTTCACTGGGAGGAGCAAGACTTGATCTAAGTATACACACATATACATAAACACATGTATATTTTTCATATGTAAAAAATTTTGTATTGAAACAGCCATCTCTGCACACTGTTTGGACAATCTAGTATAAGGGTGAGTTACAGTTATTCACATTGTTGTATTTTTACAGATGCAGAGACAGTTTCTTATGCCTTTTTTTTTCCTCATTTTCTGCTTCTTTACAAATAGTGTATTTTAAACAGTGAGATAAGTGGAAGATTAGGTTGCATTATTAAAAGACATGTAATTTTAAAGTCTATTGAAAGAACTTTTCTGAAAGAAGGATGAACGTCCCTGTAGGCAACAGCTGGTGATAGAAAAGTAACAGCTGCTGGTTGTCAATGGCTGGCAACAACAACCACTGATGAGTGAGAGACTACAATTTTTGTATGAATAACAACACCATCACTGCTTCTGAACACTGAAAACACTAACTAGCAAGGGGGTTAAAAATCTTCGATTGCCTTATTATAAACTCAGGATATGTCCATCACTGGTAAAAGAGCAAAAGCTGTAAAATAAATCCCAAACAAACAAGGAAACCCAAAAAAAACCACAAACAAAAATCCTAAGGAAGTCATTTGAGTTCAAAATATACACTAGTTTTAGACTAAAGACAGAATAACTGTGTTAACACAGCACTGTGGCAGATGGACCTTAGTAATAAACAGACAGATACTTAGTTTTGTGGTAGACTGGTTTGAGCTTTCCATACCTTGCACTATTACAGAAATAAATACATGTTTTGAAGTGTTTTCGTGCATCTCCTGAAGCCCTGTTCAATGTGTGTGATAACCTTCCAGTTTTGGGGAGGCTGTGCACAAGTACAGTAGTCAGTGTACAGAGCTCAGTTAAAGTGCACAATCACAGTGGCTAAATCTCTCTATAATACAAAGTCCATCACTTGTCTTGAGTGTAAATATTTTACTATTATTCAAAACTTCCTCAAATAAAACATAGATCACCTCAGAAAAGGCCCAAGAATTATTCACTAAGTTGGAAAACTTCTGAAAGAAATATTTTTGCAATACTTGTCTTTAATCAGAAACCATTTTGTCATAATATCTGTCATCCAAAAATTCCAGCCAAATTTTGTTTCTGGGTCTCCATCTTGTTATGCTAAGGGGAAAGGTGTTCCAAGATAAAGTACTAGAGACTCCTTGGCAATCTAAACACTGGTTTTGAGTGTTTGGATTGCCTAAGCAAAAATATTTTAATAATGAACTAACAATATGAAATTATAAATGACAGTTTCTTCTTATTAGTTTTGTTAAAGGCATCCAAATAATTTTACAATACAAAAAACAGAACAGAAATAGTTTACTTGATTTTTCTGCATTTTCATTAATGCATTTTCAGAGAGAACTGTTTAAAATTGATCATAACCTTTAAGTACTTATGCCAAATAAATTAATAAACCACTATAATTATTAATCAGTTTAGTCTTCCTAATGATAACTGTTGATGTGAACAACATCCTTTGTACACCATGGGTACTAGCCTTTATTTTAACCCTTACTTCTCCAAACCCTCAAAAAGCATGTGCTATCTACATTTAGTGTATAGAAGTGCAACAGGTTTGAGCTTCAGACTTCTATATGGGTCCCTCAGACAAATTATATTCAAACACCTCCATCAAGAGCATAGAAAGGGTTTCCCAAAGCACAGATCATTTATGGTTTAGAAGACAGTTTTAAGTATTACGGGATTCTGTTTAGTCTGTAAATCAACAATTTGTTCTCTGCCAGGATTGAGCAGAGCTAATCATGATGACTCATAAGGAAAGCATACTCTTAGTTGCTTTGAAGAAAATGAACTCTAAAAAGAAATGTCCAAGGAAAGGGGGAGGGACCAAGCTCCAAGGAAGGGATCTTTAAATAGGGAGATGTAATAATGTTGCCACTCTCTTTGACATGACAGCAAAAGCATACCTTTGCAAAGTTTCCATCCCCTAAGACATTGTAATACACAGAAAAGAATTCAATCTATCATTAACACGCTAAAACAGCCAATTTGTTAGTTTTGTGGCAAATGTATCAACTTTTAAAATCTAATCTGCCAGCTAAACATTTTTACAAAACAACAAAAATTATACACCAACTTTCAATCGGTTAAAACAAACAAAAGAAAGAAAGATTAATCAGCAATGCATATAGAGGCAACCTATTACTAATAGTAAAATTTCAGTTTCTTCCCTTCCCTGGTTCAATTACAAGTCACCTCTTTCAGAACTACCTCAAGTTGTCTTTCAGAACAGAACACAATGATACACCTGGGCTCTTCTAAATCATCTGGGAATAAACCATCAGACCAAACACAGACAATAAACTCAGAGCACTCAAAACTCATTCAGATGTGGTTGGAGAGCACAAGCTCATTTTGAAGAAAACCTTTAATGATTGAAAATTTGCTCCAAATCAACGTAAAAAAGGATTTGAATTGTTTTTCTTCATCTGATTCAACAAAAAGTTCCCCTGCAAAGTCTCCAAATTATTATATTTGACTGTCATATTTTGATAGCTTAAAATATTGCCATCATGTAATATGCAACTCAAGTTTAATGTCTAATTATAATAAACAGTTACTGTTGTACAGTACACACAGACAATACCTTGATAATATTAAAGAGATACAAGTACATTTACATTTGCTGGATATTTATATATGCATAGTATATGTGCATATATACGTACATACATTCATAAATATATCTCCATACATCTCTACATAACTCCATAAAAATATTTCAATTTTGGCTACTTGGCACTTTCTGATGACAAGCTGTTTCAACAACCTTTTAAGCAGTCCTTTTTTATAATTTTGTGATTCAGACATTCACCTCTCCCCTGAGTGCCTCCCCACTGTCCACTCAGCCTGTATCAATATTCATCTCTATAATGATAAGATTAGTACCCTAAAGGCCTATAGTAGTTAGCATCTCATTATATCACCATTAAAACAGATAACTGATTTTGCCATTAACATTCTCTTAGCCTTCTGTGCTGTTACATGAAAGAGCTTACAGTCCAGTTCTTAACAGAGAATCCACTCTGACAGAGCCCTAGAGAAACACCTGGGGTGCTGTGCAGATAATCTTAGCAATAATGTTTTGAAGTAGAATGTAAGGTGAACAAAGTCCTTCAATGGAAGTTAACTTAGATATAACCTTGAGTTAAAACCCTACTGAAGAAGTATATTAAAAAGAAGAAATCTTAGCTTAAATTAATTCAACCTGAAAGCTTGATAAAGACATATTCACATTTGTAGCTAGACAAATCAAAGCAGGGAGACTTTTGGTAGAAAGCAGCACTAATTAAGTATAAAAGAGTATCTCCAGAAATTTCTCTAACCTAGAAAACTTTCAAAACCAGTGGTGGAACAAATCAAAACACATTTTATATTAACAAACATAAACCAATAAAAGCTGACTGTTTAACAGAACTGATTTCCTAAACACAATTCTCTAATTCCTTCCTTCTCTTCCTCTGCCACTTCTTCTCCTTCTCCCTTTCCAAGCAGTTTTTAATTACCCTCATTTTGCCCCCCCATTTACTATTTTCTCCTCTGCAATTCTCATTCTGTACAAAGTCTTTGTTACATTAATCAACTCGATACTAGCTTTCTTGTTGCAACTACACAGATATAGGATATCAGTTTAAGGGCTAATACAAACAGAACTACGACAAATGGTAACAGGTCCTTCACACACCACTAGTTAAAAAAAACACTCCTCTGAGAACTTGTCTGAGATGCTTATGCTTGCATTCAAGGCTATGAACTCAAACTACAAGAACATGGCTGAAGCCAGTAATCTTTTCCACTGGTGACCTCTCAAATTATTCTTACTTCTTTATCTGTCTTATTTTTTTTTTGGCAGAGCCTCAGTTCTTTTTATTTCAGGACCTCCTATGTAGCTCAAAACATTAATAAAACAAATTTTGGAGTCAAGCTCTTGAAATTAAACTATAAAAATAATTGCAAGGACAAGTAAAGTTCAGTGCTACATCAGAATATCAATACAGTGTGTTTTTAAACGTAAGTGTCAACTATAAGGAAACCATTATTCTATACTATTCAGACGTGGACTGAAAATATGACTTTATATAGATACTAAATATAGGTTTTGGGTGGATTTTTTTTTTCTGTTACAACATTACAGAATAAGCAATGACTTTGGATATTTAGAATATTTCAAATAGCGCTTTTAGGAATGTTACATAGCTCTCCAGCCCAGATTAAGGAAGCTACTGACAAAACACAAAATAAACTTCATAAAAAATGGTGTTCACCACAGCAGCAGAGAATAAAGGAGGTTTGGCTTTCATTAAATTACAACCCACTTACCAAGTACATGACACACAAAAGGATATGACTTCTTGTCGCCCAAAACTTGAACATTAAAGTAGTACTATATTAGTTAACGTGATTAAGACAAGACATAAAGAACATCCGAGAGGAAAAAAAAACATTAGTAGCACAAATAAATTATTACACAGATGTTTAGAAAGATTTTCTGGAGAAGCTGAGGACAGCAAAAAAAGTTATTACCACCTCTGGGTATTAATATGACATTTTAACTAATAACTTCAAGTCTATCTTGAATACAGAAATGAAAGATTCTCACTCTTTAACTTTTAAAGTGCATTTCATCTACTCAGATATTTTGGATGACATTGTTAACATGCTAATTCTCATAAATTTAGCATTTATCTACTTAACCCATCTCCCAAAAAGCCATGTCTGAATTTCCAGAGGAAACAGTGCTTTGACATACTGTAGATGTATGCTGGAAAATATCACAAAATAGTACTAGTTAGTCCAGAATGCACTGTAGAAAACATATATAATTCCATTACATGAACGCTTAAAGATCACACTTGGTAGAAAAAATAGAAAGTCAAGAGCAAGAATGAAGGATTCTCAAAATCTGAGCCAAACTTTGTTTGATAACTGGAATTAACTCATTTCTGAAAACATATTCTGTACTTGTACTATGAAACATCATCATTACTATAAAGCCTTCAAGGCATGCCAACATAAGGGAAAGAAACCTCAAGAGCTCAGTTTGTAAGGTGTCTAAAAGAGTGGCTGAAATTAGATAAAGTGCAAAGAATAACAAAGGCAAACCCCTCCTGCAGGTATTTGGAGTAGACTTTGAAATATCTTTCTTTCCTCTGGTAAGAACTCTTTCATACCAATAATCACACACTTTTTTCTTTCAAGGAAGTTTTGTTTTCTGCTTGCTTACTTACTTAAGATGGGAATAGTTACATTGTCTGTATTGTTACATGACTATTACTGCAGTTTGTACAGGTACTACCAACTGAAATTTAAACTTGCAACTCACGTACCATTACCTTGGTGTAGCTGCATGTCCTGGTTTGAGCTAAATAGAACTAATTTTCTATTTAGTGATTTTACTTTTCAGCTTAGTCTCTTCTAAGTGGTTGAACTTGCTGAAAAACTAGCAGAATGTTTTTCCCAGACAGTGTGTACCGATAATGTTTGAGGACAAATGTCTCACCATGAGTGCTGTGTCTGCGGCTACGGTGGGGGAAGCGGACCCAAATCTGACCAACTAGTTATTCCATCCCACATACGTCATACTCAGTATAAAGCCGAGGGATCACGAGGGTCTTGACCCCTTCTTTCTTCCGTCTTGGAGCCCTTCCATATCAGACCCTTCCATCCATCTTGACCCCTTCAATGGCCGAAGTCCGAGGAGAACCCTGCTAGTTTGTCTGCCGCTGATCCTGATATGTGTGTTCCTGCATCCTGCTCCCACCTGCTGCTGAGTTCAGTCTGGGACTTTTCCAGTGCCCAAATCTGCAGAGCCTCTGGTGACATAATCGTCATTGGGGGGGGGTGAGGTGATTTTGTATATATATTTGTGCATATTTTAATATATTTCATTATATTCCTATTTACATTATTATCCTTTAGTATTAGTATTATTGTTTTATTAAATCTGTCAGTTTTATTTTCTAACCTGTAAGGTCTCTCTCCCTTATTTTCTTTTTACTTCCCTTCTGGGGAGGGGATAGGGGTTAATAAAGAGTGTCTGTCCAGGAGTTAGTGGCTGGCCCAGCCCTAAACCATGACACTGCAACAGAAGGTGAGGATTGTTCACATGCTTGGAAAGAGAGCAAGAACAAAATTTAAATATGTGAGAAGGATTTTGCTCCAGGTCAGGTGAATGGACCATTTCCAGAAGTGAGAGCCACCCAGTAAACAATCTGGAGTAATTAACTGATGGATTTTCATAGTCTGCAATGACTCTCAGCACTGATAGCACCTTATTCAAAGCTTCTGAAACATCTTCAAAACTGCTTTTCACTGTTCTGAATTCAAGTGGTCTGAATTTAAGTTTTACAGTTGCTTATTTTGTACACCAAGTTTCATTTGGAAAAGTTGGATTTGTTTCATACATAATTATTAAATACAGTAACGCAGACAACAGCTTTCTTTTAGAATATGTAATAAAACTTCAAGTTTTTCCACAGCTGGTGTCAAAGGGACAGTATAAAGTTTATCTGAAAGTGCAAACACACTCAAAATATTGACACAGACAGCTACAAGGATAGTGCCTCTACTGACACCCACTTCAACACCAGCAATATGTACTTAAAAAGGCAACCAAGTCTTGTTTCCTCTTTGGCTGATCAGGTTTGAAGTAATTTGTGAAAAAATACACCTCATTCTGTTGAGTCAAAAAAGGTACCTACATTCATGATGTTTCTTTTCTGGTTTTGGCTAGGGTAAGGTTCATTTTTTTCCACAGTAAATTGTATGGGGAATTCTGTGTTTTGTATTTGTAACGAAACCAGTGTTGGCAGCACTGGGAAGTTTCAGTTACTGCTGTGTTGTGGTTTAAGGGTTAACAGCCTGAAAGGGAAGGACAGGTGGTGTCTGTAGGACCCTGGAGGTGTCTGAGATCAGTACTGTTCCCTCCCCTTTTCAGCCACAGTCTATAAGAAACGAGGAGGCCCAAGGTTTTTGTGGGCTTTTTTGTGGTTTTCTGGGCTGCTTCCTGTTGCATCTTGGGACGGCTGGGCCTACATCCACATATTCAGCAGCATCCACCACCATACGCTTCCAGCACCATGGCGGTTCCTGGTAATGAGTCACAGCAGTGGCAGTGGCCACGAGGCACTACTCGAACACTTCCACTCAAGACTACTGGGATTGGGTTTTGTATATAGTTAAATATCCTTTGTCCCTTATTAATTTCCTATTCGTTTCCCCTGTTGTTTTTCATTAAACTTGTTACTGTCTTAACTTCCAACCTTGTGCGAAGCATCTTTTTTCTCTATACCTTTTATTTTAAATCCTCCCCTGGGAGGGTAGGGGACAATAGAAAGAAAAACCTGCTCCCTGAGCCTTAAACAAAGACAGGATAAATTGGCGCCCAATGTGGGGCCCAAGTTTAGAAATTAATTTTTATTATTATTTCCCCAACGAGAAAAGTTGGAAGTTAATACTAAAATGGCTCTCGTAACTGTGCTTCTGTGAGGCCTGCTACAGAATGCTTTTGTGACCTCTGTTAATGTTTTTCTGGTATCTGTCATGCTGACTTGCACTGTCTCCATGTTATATTGCCATATATTTTGGACCGTGATGGATGCTGGCTTGAGTTGGGTTAAAGCTTTGCCTGAGTACCTTGGCCACTACCTCATGAACATGCTTATAAAAAATGATTCTGTTCCATTGTCCGGCAAGCCTGAGACACAGGAGTTTGGAGAAATGAGGAACGGCTATTACTATTATGTGTTGTGGTTCATCATTGTAATTCAAATGACGCTAAATGTAAGACTGTGGCATGCTTGGGTCTCTTTGCATGATAATAATACCATTTTAAAAGCAGCCCTGGCCTCAGTCCAGGTCCCGGTCCTGGTCCTGGCACCAGCTCCAGTCCCGGCCCAGGCCCCAGGTCTGGCCTCAGCACCGGCTCCCGTCCCCAGATCCCGTCCCGGTCATGGCTCTGGTTCTGGTCAGAGCTCTGGCCCAGCTCGGGCTCCGGCCATGGCGCCAGGTCCAGCCATGGCACCTGGCTGTGGGCCCAGTGCCCACCCCTGCTCTGGCGGCCGCTACCCCTGCCCCCGTTTTGGTGCTGGTGGGAGTGGAAGCTGCCACCAGGGACACAGGCAACGTGGTCCAGTTGGCCCCAGTCACCATCCACCGGAAGTGCGCTAAGAAAACAGACAGCCCGGTGAGGGATGAGAATTTAGACACAGAGGCAAGAGAGGGACTATCTCAAGGGGAATCACAGCCAGAGGTCAAAATCCCCTCCTTGAAAGAACTACAAATTTTACGAAAAGACTATGCCTGGGGGGATGGTGAATCACTGATGACATGGCTGTTGTGATGTTGGGACACTGGAGCGGATACAATAGATCTGGATGAGAGACAGGTTAAGTGACTGGGAGCATTAGCCAAGGAGCAGGGCATTGATAGGTTTGATATCTGCGTTCAAAGTCTGTGGGAGCATCTCATAACAGCTCTGAAGAGAAAATCTCCTCATAAAGAGGATACAGAATGTAGTTTTACTAAATGGAACACTATAGAGCAAGGCGTTAGACATTTAAGAGAGCTGGCACTCCGACAGGTAATCTCTGATGAGCAAACACTTGCAGATCCTGACCAAGTACCATGCCAAGGTTCTCTGTTATAGAAGTTTATACAGAGTGCCCCTCCTAAGTATTCCAACATTTTGGGAGGAAGGCTTTCTGCGGTAGAAGATGAAACACTGACAACTGTGGGT
>NW_010157610.1:0-2313 GCF_000695765.1 Mesitornis unicolor
GAAAACTCGCGCTCGCCGTCATGCTGCAGCTATTTCTGCTTCGAGTGAGCAATGCAATGACTAATTAATACTTAGGAAAAAAGGATGTCTGGGCAACACCCTGGTATTTTGGCGAGCGCCCGGTGCGGCTGTGGCTTGGGGCCATGGGGAGGGGGACGGTGGAAAACTCGCGCTCGCCGTCATGCTGCAGCTATTTCTGCTTCGAGTGAGCAATGCAATGACTAATTAATACTTAGGAAAAAAGGATGTCTGGGCAACACCCTGGTATTTTGGCGAGCGCCCGGTGCGGCTGTGGCTTGGGGCCATGGGGAGGGGGACGGTGGGGCGGGGGGGTTTCTGGTTGCCTTTCCCCGCTGTGTTTTACCCGCTTGGGAAGCGCTGCCCTGGTGAGATTCTCGTGGCGAGCCTGGCAAGCGGCTGGGGATGCAAGGGGACACCGATGTCCCCTGCGTAAGTGACGTCCCAGGGGCTGTTTGTGCTCTGGCGGTGGCTTTGCCTTCCCACCCCTCCTTGGCCACGGTGGCCACTTCAGCCCAGGGCTGTGGTTGCCCTATGGGAATACCTGGAGGATGCACTCGGATGTGCCCCATGGGGCTAAATCCAGCCTGGAGCTGTGCTGGGATGCACCGGGCTCGTGTGCCACCTGGTGCTGGGACTACCCTGGGGCTGGAGGTGATGTCCGTGTGTCCTTCCTCGCCGTTTTGGGATCATGGGCTGCAGGATCCGGCTCCATGGAGCCGAGTTGCGTTGAGTCACTCTCCGGGTGTCCGTGACTCACAGCCCTGACCCAGATACGGCCGAGCTGCGTAATCGTGGGGTCGGGAGGATTCGAGGCCTCCCAAGGAGTTTTGGGCAGAGCCTGGAGCGCATTTCACATCCCCGGCTGGGGATGGGGCTGTACCCTGCTTGGGGACACACGTGGTGAGGGGACAGGCTCCTGTGGCAGTGTCCAGCAGCTGGGCAACCCTGGGGACATCCCTGCCGGGCTGGGGGTGGCTGCTGTATCCCCAGGAGCATCCGTGCGTGGTCCCTGTCCCCCCAGGAGCATCCATGCATGGTCCCTTTGCTGTGGGTCCCTTGCAGCTCCTTGGGTTTGGAGCCCCATGCAGGGGTCTGTGACTTTGGGGGCAGGTTTGGGGTCCAGGGGCCGTGCTCCAAAGCACAAAGCTCTGCTTGTCGACACCCCCCCGGGCCAGGAGCACACAGCGGGGCCGTGTGTGCACCCGTTGGAGGTTTCCATGAAGGGAAATGTTGTTTTTTCCGGGCGGGCAGAGGGGCTGGGTGTGCGCGGGCAGGCACAGAGCCCCGCTGTGTTCCCCTGAAGGCGACGCTGTTCCCCAGCCAGGGCTGGCGTCGGTCCCGGGAACACCTCGAGCCGTACCTGGGATGGGTCCCCGGTGCTGGGTCCTGGAGCAGAAGCATTGGAGCTGAGAGGGGATGATGCTGGCACGGCCACAGCCAGGGTTTGATCCTCAGGTTTGGGACCCTCTGGACCATCAGGATGGGACCGCAAAGGGATGTGGTGGCATCTCCATCACCGCTGTTGGCAGGTCCTGAGCTGGCACCGTATCTCTTTGGTAAACCCCCCTTGTCCCCTTGGCAACCCCCCTGGTCCCCAGGGGAGCCGTGTGTCCCCTGGGGGGTTCAGCTGGGCACAGCGAGGCCGGGAGCTCAGTCCATGGCCCACCGAGCCCTCTGAGAGCCGGGCTGTGGAAGAGGAGCTTGTTACGGAGCCATCCTGCTTTTAATTAACAAATTAAAATCCTAGTTAACAATCCAGCCCCAGGGCTGTTGGAGGCTGGGAGAAGCTGGAGCGTTTGTTATGGAAACAGCAGTTAATTAACAAATAAATAAATAAGGATTGGGAGTTGGGGGGGGGGAGGGGCTGGAGGCAGACGCAGGAGGAGAAAGGGGAGATGGCAGCACAGTTGGGGTGTCCCATTGGTGTGGCAAGGGGGTCCCCTCTGTCTGTCTGTCCATCCTGGGGGATGCCATGGCCTTGGAGCCTCTGGGTGCGAGGGGCTGGTGCTGGCTGTGGCACGGCACATTTGGCCATGGACCAGGGCCACCTTGGCCAGATTTGGGGCTCCCCAGCTCTGCCGAGCGCCGCTGGCCCTGGAAATGCCACCCGGTGCCTTTTTCCCTGCCCGGAGGCTGGGAACGCTGCGGCAAAGCCACAGCGGAGATGGATGCAGAGTGACACCGGCAAAAGCGCTGCGCAGGGCACAGGTGACACCGGTGCCGTGGTGGGGGACATCGCTCGTGGGGCTGCTCCGTGCCTCGCCGCAGGAGGGGGGTTGTGGGGCCCCCCTT
>NW_010157610.1:2417-4692 GCF_000695765.1 Mesitornis unicolor
CCTGCGGTGGTCAGCTTGCATTAACAGCAGGGCTGTCACCCAGGGGCCAGCTGCCAGAGGGGATTATCACCACGGGTGGGTGCTGACAGGGATGTGCAGGGGCTCCCTGGGGTGCTGCGGGTGCCCAGCAGGGCTGGTGTCACCGCGGCGGTGCAATGTCACCAATGTGGTGTCACCAAGGCGCTGTCACCCATCACGGGTGGCTTTGGGGACTGCTGTGGGGATGTATCGCCACTGGCAGCCCATGCTGGGGTCCCACAGGGGGTGGCAGGGCCCACGTCCCTCCCGCAGCCTCACCTTCTCTGGGGCTTAAGGGAAGGAAATCAGTTTAAAAGCCGTGTTCTGCAAATCCTGGCAGCGTCACACGGGCGGGAGGGGAGCTCCTCCAGGTCTGCGCCGCTCTCAGCCTCCTACCTAATCCCGTTAGCACACCTCCGCAATCGGCTTACGGCGTGTAAGAAACCCCAAAGCTGCTCCGGGGGACGTGCAGGGGAGCGGGGCAGCGGTGACGGAGCTGTGGGCTCTGCTGGGTCCATCCCCGCTCCTTACTGGGTCTGTCTGGGTCCAGCCCAGTTCCTTACTGGAGCTGTCTGGGTCCAGCCCTGCTCCTTACTGGGACTGTCTGGGTCCAGCCCAGTTCCTTACTGGAGCTGTCTGGGTCCAGCCCTGCTCCTTACTGGGACTGTCTGGGTCCAGCCCAGTTCCTTACTGGAGCTGTCTGGGTCCAGCCCTGCTCCTTACTGGGACTGTCTGGGTCCAGCCCAGTTCCTTACTGGAGCTGTCTGGGTCCAGCCCTGCTCCTTACTGGGACTGTCTGGGTCCAGCCCAGTTCCTTACTGGAGCTGTCTGGGTCCAGCCCTGCTCCTTACTGGGACTGTCTGGGTCCAGCCCAGTTCCTTACTGGAGCTGTCTGGGTCCAGCCCTGCTCCTTACTGGGACTGTCTGGGTCCAGCCCAGTTCCTTACTGGAGCTGTCTGGGTCCAGCCCTGCTCCTTACTGGGACTGTCTGGGTCCAGCCCAGTTCCTTACTGGAGCTGTCTGGGTCCAGCCCTGCTCCTTACTGGGACTGTCTGGGTCCAGCCCAGTTCCTTACTGGAGCTGTCTGGGTCCAGCCCTGCTCCTTACTGGGACTGTCTGGGTCCAGCCCAGTTCCTTACTGGAGCTGTCTGGGTCCAGCCCTGCTCCTTACTGGGACTGTCTGGGTCCAGCCCAGTTCCTTACTGGAGCTGTCTGGGTCCAGCCCTGCTCCTTACTGGGACTGTCTGGGTCCAGCCCAGTTCCTTACTGGGACTGCTGGGTCCAGCTCCCCACCTTTACCAGCCCCTTTTTGCCATGTGGGTGATATGCAGACACATTTTGGGGGGGTCACCCCATTTCCCAAGGGCTCCCCCATCACCCAGACCTGTTCCTCTGCTAAAGCAGATGGTGCTGCCCTGCTCTGCTTGCTGAAGTTGGGGGCTGCGGCCCCCCCTTAGGCGCCACCAAACTGGTTTTATTGCTGGGATCTTGATTGGGGCCGGGCGGAGGAGCCTCTCCAGGCGGCTCTGCCTCTGTTAAAACCTCTCTTAGCTCTGCTCTGCAATCACTTCACAAGACGTGGCTCCTTTTCGGCATGGTTCCCATCATCTCCATGGGATTTGAGGGGCGGGGGATTGAGCCAGAGCCCCCCCATGCCTGTCTGGAACCAAAGCTGTCTCTGCCAAGCAGGATTTTCCGAGCAGGAAAAGCGAGGGCTGTGCTGAGCAGCCCCGTGGTCTGGAAAAGCAGCAGCCATAGGGCAGCATTTTTGGGTCCTGCTCCCATTTGCTGCTGGGGAACCCTATGGGACTGGGGGGGAGCATTGGGTTGGGGTCCTAGGGATGGATCGGAGCCGTGGTTTGGGTGTGGGTGGGGCAGGAGCTGCTCTGGGGTGGACGCATGGGTCCTCATTGTCATCCTGGGGCTGGACCTGCCCTTGGGATGCAGTGGGAAGGCGCCGTATAGGGGAGACAGGGGTGGGGGAGCAGAGGGCCGATGCTCTCCAGCATGAAGCACCACGAGCATCACTTTTAGCTGACCCCCTGCAAAACGCTGTGCCATGACCGTGCCACCTTCCCATGCCCCCAGCCCAAGGATTTCCCATGGTTTCACAGCCCCGGCTTGGGCTGCGCCCTCTAAATAATGCAGGAAAAAGGCGAGCGGTGTCCGCGGGGGCTGCGGATAAAGGCGGAAAACGGCTGAGAAATGGAGCGCGTCTTTCGGGAGCCACCTCCGCCGTTAGCGGGGCCCTCCAGGT
>NW_010157610.1:4763-5293 GCF_000695765.1 Mesitornis unicolor
AGAGCATTGGAAATTGCATTTCACGGCCGGGCGGGTTGGGATACCAACCCCATTGCCGGGCGCTGGGAGAGGAGATAAGATTTGATTAAGGCGGCCGCTATTAATTTATGGCGAGGACGCTCCCGATAGCGGAGAGGTTGCTTTTAATTAATAGCCAGAAGGAGAATTTTAACGCTCGTGGTCTCAGTGGCGGGGGGGAGAAGGGGAGGAAGGGAGCAAAGTTGTGAGGATTAATGGACACATCTGCAATTAGAAGTCGTTTTCTTAGGAAAATGAAAAAGAAAAGCCGCATTAAAACCAACCGTGCCCCACGGCGCTGGGGGAGGTGGGGATGCCCGTGCCCCTGGTCCTGCGCAGGATGTGAACCACGATCCCGCTCGTGGTTTGGTGCTTCCCCCTGCCCCAGATTTGAAGCTGGTGTTGATTCACTGAGGAGGGACCCAAGGGGACGTCTTCTGCCAGGGCACAGAGCTGGTGCCATCTCCCTGTGGAGCAGATGGGTGCTGGCGATTGAGGCCCACATGAGTTTG
>NW_010157610.1:5643-5982 GCF_000695765.1 Mesitornis unicolor
CTCGTTGCCTGCGGGGTTGGGTGCCGTTTCACCAACCCCGGTGACTTTACCACCAAAAAATTGGTGCCTCCCAACCGAAAATGTGGCGTGGCCAAGGAACAACCCCGGGACTTTAGGGGTCCCCAACCAGGCCATGAAGGGGACGCAATGGCCATGGGGATGCTGTGACTTGTCCAGGATGGGTCCATCCCTCCCTGTACCCAACCAGGGTGTTTGGGGACATTGCTGTCCCCATGGGTGCTGTGTTTTGGGGGTGATGTTAACCCCTTTCCTCCCCCCCTCCCCATGTCTGCCCACACCCCCAGATGCGGAGCAGCGGCAGGGCTGACGCGCTGGGAC
>NW_010157610.1:5999-6531 GCF_000695765.1 Mesitornis unicolor
TGCGCTACACAAATGAATAATAAAAACAAAGGAAAATTACCCTCGTTATTGGAACTCGTTTTATGAATAAAACAATTATTCTGGTAATTGAAAAAATGTGTCGTTAAATTAAATGCAGTGGTTCCTATTAAAATTTTAGTGGATTTCTTCTTCTCTGTTTCTTCCCCCCCCCCCTTTTCTCCTTCCCTGCCTCCGCTGGCGGCTAAAGGCTGGTAATTATAGCAGAGGGTTTCGCTTTCTCTTTATTGTTTTTTAATCTCTGCGTGCTGCGGAGCGCCAGCGATCGGCTGATGCAGACGAGATTTAGCTCCATCTCCCCGTGCTGGGGGGGCCGGGCGGGAGTGGGGGCTGCTCGGTGGCTGTACCAGTGCTCCCAGTACAGCGCCATCCTGCTTTCTGGGCAGGGATGCTCTGCGGCATCCCATGGGTGCTGGGTGCTGGTACCCGGCGTTGGTTGGGTGCTGTTGGATGCAGGTTGGATGGATTTGGGGGATCCCAGCAGTGATGGGTGCTGGTACCCAGTGTTGGTTGG
>NW_010157610.1:7015-7590 GCF_000695765.1 Mesitornis unicolor
TCATGGTGGATGGGTGCTGGTACCCGGCATTGGCTGGGTACTATTGGGTGCTATTCAGGGCATCTCAGGGGTGATGGGTGCTGGTACCTGGTGTTGTCTGGGTGCAGATGGGGCAGATTTGGGGCATCCCACTGATGCTGGGTGCTAATACCCGGTGTTGGTTGGGTGCTGTTGGAGCAGATTTGGGGCATCCCATGGGTGATGGGTGCTGGTACCCGGCATTGGCTGGGTACTATTGGGTGCTATTCAGGGCATCTCAGGGGTGATGGGTGGTGGTACCTGGTGTTGTCTGGGTGCAGATGGGGCAGATTTGGGGCATCCCACTGATGCTGGGTGCTAGTACCCGGTGTTGGTTGGGTGCTGTTGGAGCAGATTTGGGGCATCCCATGGGTGATGGGTGCTGGTACCCGGCATTGGCTGGGTACTATTGGGTGCTATTCAGGGCATCTCAGGGGTGATGGGTGGTGGTACCTGGTGTTGTCTGGGTGCAGATGGGGCAGATTTGGGGCATCCCACTGATGCTGGGTGCTAGTACCCGGTGTTGGTTGGGTGCTGTTGGATGCAGGTGGGATGGA
>NW_010157610.1:8122-10017 GCF_000695765.1 Mesitornis unicolor
GGTGTTGTTGGGTGCAGGTGGGACGGATTTGGGGCATCCCAGCAGTGATGGGTGCTGGTACCCAGTGTTGGTTGGGTGCTGTTGGGTGCAGGCAGGATGGATTTGGGGCATCCCATGGGTGATGGGTGCTGGTACCTGGTGTTGGTTGGGTGCAGATGGGGTGGATTTGGGGTATCCCACCAGTAATGGGTGCTGATACCCAGTGTTGGTTGAGTGCTGTTGGGTGCAGGTGAGATGGATACAGGGCATCCCATGGGTGCTGGTACCCAGTGTGGGTTGGGTGCTGTTGCCCCTATTTCCACCTCATCTCCGCTTGCTCAGGTTCACCAAATGCAGGGGTGGGGTCACACTCTCCTTCCCCTCCAACCCCCCCCAGCAGCTGCCCTTGGCAGCCATTCCTGGGATCCTCTGGCCTTAAAACTCCCCATCCCTTCCCATCAAGAGGGATTTGAGCCCATTACGCCCGGGAATTAGGATCCATTACTGCTCTTTTGGCGCGACCAGGGCCCCCGCCCTACATCTGCACCCCCTCCCCAGCGCTAATGCACCGGGCTCAGACCCAGCTCCTCGGCCCTTATGTAAATAAAGTGCATTTTGGCGCAACCGGGTCCCCCCGCCCTACATCTGCACCCCCTCCCCAGCGCTAATGCACCGGGCTCAGACCCAGCTCCTCGGCCCTTATGTAAATAAAGTGCAAGGGCAAAGATTTTGATCCCATTAGGCAGGATTAGTGCCTGGCCGGGCCCTGGCATTAAAATGTCATCAGCGGTGGAGGGAGAGCACCCCCGTTCCCGTCCCCCTTCCCTGTTGCCAGCGCTCGGTGTCCCATTTATCCCACTGGTGGCTCAGCATCCTCTGCATGGCTCAGCCCCAGGGCGGGCAGGATGGGGACGGCGTGGTTTGGTGACACCTTTCTGAGCAGAGGGGACCGTGCTGGGCTGGTGTAGGTGGCATGGCACGGTATGGCATGGTATGGCATGGTTTGGCACAGCATGGCATGGTATGGCACGGTATGGTACAGTATGGCATGGTTTGGCATGGTATGGCATGGTTTAGCATGGTATGGCATGGTATGGGACAGTATGACATGGTATGACACGGTATGGTACAGTATGGCATGGTATGGTACAGTATGGCATGGTTTGGCATGGTATGGCATGGTTTAGCACGGTATGGCACGGTATGGCATGGTATGGCACGGTATGGCATGGTTTGGCATGGTATGGCATGGTTTAGCATGATATGGCATGGTATGGAACAGTATGACATGGTATGGCACGGTTTGGCACAGCATGGCACGATATGGCATGATATGACACAGTATGGCGCAGTATGGCATGGCATGGCATGGTATGGCACGGCATGGCACGGTATGGCACGGCACAGGACCTTGTCGGTGGCCCCGGGGGCTCAGCCCCGGCCCACACCATCAGCAGATGTGCACATGTTCCCGGGGATGCCTCGCGCTGCCGCCTGCATTTGGAAAGTGATGAATTTCTGCACCAACTAATTAGTCTCTAATTAGCAAGCGGAGTGTAAACAGTCACAACAGATGGGGGAGAGGTGGAATTAGCGGTAATGACCCTTCGTTTGGGGGGGGGACGTGGTGCTCGAAACCTCCCACTGGGTCCAGGACCGGGAGGATCGCAGCCCCCATCGGTGCTGGCTCTGCACTGGGGTGGTGGGTGCCTGGGGATGGGTTTGCTGCTGCCATGGCCTGGCCCGATGGTGGGAGAGGAGCAGAGGGAAACTGAGGCAGAGGGGGCTGCTGAGGTGGAAGGGGGCACAGGACCCCCACTCCCCTGAGCTGTGACTCCCCTGGGGTGGTTTTGGCTTTCCCAAGGGTGTGGATGGGGGCACGGGAGCTGGGTCCGAGGCGGCTGCCGTGACCTTGG
>NW_010157610.1:10046-14612 GCF_000695765.1 Mesitornis unicolor
CGCCGCTCCTCCTCCGCGCCGTTTTTCACCCCTTAATGCAGAACAGATGGCTCGGGCGCTTCAAAGCGAGATGAGCCTTAGCTGCTTAAAAATCAAATTAGGATGGATGCAACCGGGAGCACCCTGCATCCCTCCCAAGCCTTGGGTGCTGGGCTCGGTGGCGAGGGGTGCACCGAGCACGTCGGGTCTCAGCCCCTCAGCACTGAGCTGCTGGGGTGGCCATGGGGACCCCTCTACCCCTATGGTGCTGGAGCAGGGGCTGCTGTGGGGGTCGGCCCCTGATGCCCCACGCCTGCTTTAGGGGGTGCCCCAATGCTCAGATCCAGCCCAAATCTGGGGCAGGAACATGGGGGCGAGGGCTGTACCAGGGATGGGGAGGGTCTGGGGGGCATCTCCATGTGGGTGCGGGAGCCGGGGACCCCCAGCGCTGGTCTGGGAGCCTCTGAGCCCCTGCAAACTTGTGGCACCCATCCCAAAGGGTGGCACCGGAGCGGGCTGAGCCCACGGGCACTGCTTTGGTGTCGCATCCCGGTGCCGTGGTGAGGACGCAGCTCCTGTGCATAGAAGAAAGCCAAGCCCTACCCCACCAGAGAGGAAGAAAAAAAACCCCAAAGCCGTGATTGAAAGCGCACTTGAAAGCTGCTGGGGAATATGAATGTGGCTTTGAAGTAAAAGGGCTTCCATTTGTTAAGCAGAAAATGGAGCTGTGTGTTTCGATTTATAGTTTTACTTTAGCAAATAAAGCAGGAGAGGGGGAAGTGTTCGTGCCTCGCTCTGCTCCTGGCCCCCCGCCCCTTCGCCCCCCGAGTTAAAAGCTCCACCGCTGCGACAGAATAAAGCAAAGCAAGCGGCTTAGAGAGACCTGGGATGGGCTAAGCCCTGGTCCGTGGGCTTGGGAAATGGCTCGGAGGGGGGCAAAGCGACCAATGGAGGGGGCTGGGACGTGGGGATGTGGTCACCAGCATCCCCTTGCCCATGCGCTGCTGGCTCGTGGTGGTGGTGATGGAGGGGTCTGGCTGCCTTAGGGCTATGGGGCTGGGCATGTTTCTCACCCTCTTTTCCCTCCTCTCACCCCCTTTTTCCTCCTCTCACCCCCTTTTCCCCCTCCTCTCTCCACAGACGACGTCTCCCCGTACTTTAAGACGGAGCCGGTGCGGAGCCAGGTCCACCTGGAGGGGAACCGCCTGGTCCTGACGTGCATGGCAGAGGGGAGCTGGCCCCTGGAGTTCAAGTGGCTGCACAACAGCCGGGAGCTCACCAAGTTCTCCCTCGAGTACCGGTGAGTCCCCATCGCCCAGCATCCATGGCGAGTCCCACCCGGCTGTGAGGGGACCGTTTGGAGAGCGAACGGTGCATGTAAGCAGGTCACGGAGCAGGATTGACACCGGGATGCGGATCACAACCGGCACAAACAAGGTGGCACAAGTGATTTGGCACAAGCATCCAGCCAAATCCTGTGTTGGGGTGTCCATCCCTGCATCGCTGCCCGCTCAGAGCTCGCTGTTAAATCAAGCCGGGCACCTCTCGCTGTCTCACTGGTGTGCGCGTGTCATCCTCTCTGTTTTAATCAATAATTCAGGCCGAGACGAGCTGTTCCCCCGTTGAAAGGCATCGGATCCTAAGGCTTCGTGTTGCTGTAGCAACGCAGGGCTGCTCTGGGATGCTGGGAACAGGCAGTGTGGCTGGGTGACGTCCCCTCCCTGGCACCGTGATGGGTGCTGGGTCCCCTCCTTGTCACCGCGATGGGTCCTCCCTGGCACCATGATGGGTGCTGCATCCTCTCCTTGGCACTGTGATGGGTGCTGAGTCCCCTTCTTGGCACCGTGGTGAGTGTTGGGTCCTCTCCTGATGGGTGCTGTGTCCCCTCTCTGGCACCGTGATGGGTGCTGGGTCCCATCCGTGGCACCGTGATGGGTGCTGGGTCCCCTCCTTGGCACCGTGATGGGTGCTGGGTCCCCTCCTTGGCACCGTGATGGGTGCTGGGTCCCCTCCTTGGCACCGTGATGGGTGCTGCGTCCTCTCCTTGGCACTGTGATGGGTGCTGAGTCCCCTCCTTGGCACCGTGGTAGGTGTTGGGTCCCCTCCTGATGGGTGCTGGGTCCCCTCCCTGGCACTGTGATGGGTGCTGGGTCCCCTCCCTGTCACCATGTGCCACGATGGTTGCTGGTTTGGGCACCCTGGGGGCTGTCTCCCACCAAGCCATGGTGGTCACAGCTCTGTGATGCCCCAGGCTGGGTGCTGGGTGTTTGTGCCAATGCTGGGTGCCCCATGGGATGGGTCCCTTGTCCCCAACCCCGGCGTTGAAGCTTGGGGTCCCAGCTGGGGTCGTGCTGGCTGCAGTGGGAATGATGTGAAATGTCAGCCCTTAAATGGGGCTGTGGGGACAGTGGTGGGGGGACACGGAGCCTGTGCAGGGGCCCTGCTCTGCTCCCCAGTTCCTGCCCCTGAACTCATGTGCCAGAGCAGAGCCACCCACCCCAGGCAGGAGAAAGGCATCAGGACCCCAAAATTTGGGTTAAGGCACCTGGGGGGCACCTCCAAACCCAGAATGGGGACTGGGAACGGAGACTCCCACCTTCTTTTCCTGGGTCTGCTCTGTGCCTCAGTTTACCCATCTGTAGGAAAGGGCCCAGCGCTTGTGGCTGTGCTCCCCGTGCCAAGGTGACTCCGTTTCCCCGCAGCCCCCACCCCCAGCTCCAGCTCCCAGCTCCAGCTCCCAGCCAGAGCGGATTAAGGGAAGGAAGCGAGAAAATAAACAAACACGCGGGGAAAACCCAAACAAACCCAAACAGACGCAGGCGCAGCTAATGAAGCAAAGCGCCGCTATGCAAATCCCCGCCTGGCTTTAACCCGTCCTCGCCGCGGCGAGGATGCGATGTCCTGGCATCCGCTCGGGGCTTGCCGGGCTTTTGGGGCTTTAAAGTGGCGAGGGTGAGAGTTTTGGATGCCTTGCCTGGATTGGAAGGCTGCTGGCGGGGAAGGCGAAGTTCCAAAATTAGAGGTGATGGGCAGAAATTGAATTTGAATAGAGATGTCGGTGGCGTGGCGCCAGCCTGCTCAGGCGGTGGGAAGGTAGTAATTAAAAGTTAACGAGTTTAGAAACAGAGTAATCCTTGGAGAGGGGAGGGCTGGTGCTGATGACCGGGGAGGCTCGGGGATGCTGCTGGCCAGGGGTGGCTGTGGGTGTGTGGGCGGCATGGGTGTGGGATGTGGGGTGCAGCCAATGTCCCCCGCTTTGGGCCGGCCTGTGGTCCCCCCACTGTGGGGCCGTGCCCGGGGACCTGGCCGGGTTTGGTGGCATCTCATGGTTCTCAGTCAGGATGCTGTGGCACTGAGCATTTGGTCCTCAGTATCCTCCCTGCCCATCCCCAAATCCTCTCCTGCAGCAGGGCATCCTGCTACCGCCCCTGTGCATTTACTGGTTTTTCTGGGGATTGTGGGCTGGGGCGTGCACCCCCTTGGCCCTGCGGCTCCCGTGAACCGCCCCAGTTCATCCCATTCCGTTGGTCCGAGGAGCTCGTGCTGTGTTTTAAGGGAAGGAGCCGCTCTCCCAGTTTGGCAGCCCGTTTCCATGGCGAACTCGCCACCCGAGCGGCTTGGTGGTGTGCGGTGATGGGCAAGTGCGGAGTGGGCTCGGCAGGTCCCTGGCCATGAGATGGTGAGGGCCAAAGCGGCTCCGCTGCGTGTAGGTGCGGCCGATCCCTTGGGAGCATCCCTGGGGACCACGGGGGGATCAGGGAGCATGGGGCGATCAGGGACCAGCCTGGCTCTGTGGCTGCATGGAGCCATCCCCTGGGAGCATCCCTGGGGACCACGGGGGGATCAGGGAGCATGGGGCGATCAGGGACCAGCCTGGCTCTGTGGCTGCATGGAGCCATCCTCTGGGAGCATCCCTAGGGACCACGGGGGAATTGGGGACGATCCTGGCTCTGTGTGTGTGTGGAGCTGATCCCCCTTGGGAGCATCCCTGGGGACCGTGAGGTGACTGGGGACTAGCCTGGCTCTGTGGATGCATGGAGCCATCCTCTGGGAGCATCCCTAGGGACCACGGGGGAATTGGGGACGATCCTGGCTCTGTGTGTGTGTGGAGCTGATCCCCCTTGGGAGCATCCCTGGGGACCACAGGGAATTAGGGATAGAAGACCAGCCTGGCTCTGTGTGTGCGTGGAGCCATCCCCCTTGGGAACATCCCTGGGGACTGCACGTGATCAGGGACTGCGAGGGGATTGGAGATGATCCTGGCTCTGTGTGTGGAGCCATTACCCTCCTGGAGCATCCCTGGGGACTGAAGGGGGATTGGGGACCAGCTTGACTCCATGTGCATGAAGAGCTGTGTTCCCTGAGGAGCATCCCTGGGGACCACAGGGAATTAGGGACCATAGGGGAATTGGGGACCAGCCTGGCTCTGTGTGTGAATGGAGCTGATCTCCCTTGGGAGCATCCCTGGGGACCACAGGGAATTAGGGACCATAGGGGAATTGGGGACCAGCCTGGCTCTGTGTGTGAATGGAGCTGATCTCCCTTGGGAGCATCCCTGGGGACCATGGGGGAACTGGGGCCCAGCCT
>NW_010157610.1:14658-16562 GCF_000695765.1 Mesitornis unicolor
ATCCCCCCTCAGGAGCATCCCTGGGGACCACGAGGTCAGGAACCACAGGGGCCTGGGGACCAGCCTGGCTCTGTGTGCACAGGGACCTGTATCCCCTCCAGAGCATCCCTGGGGACTCTGGGGCTCAAGGACCACCCCGCCTTCACCCACTCACTGCCACCATCGCCTGGCATGGGGTGCGTGAAGACCC
This sequence comes from Mesitornis unicolor, assembly GCF_000695765.1. Taxonomy (NCBI): domain Eukaryota; kingdom Metazoa; phylum Chordata; class Aves; order Mesitornithiformes; family Mesitornithidae; genus Mesitornis; species Mesitornis unicolor. The sequence goes on from NW_010157610.1 coordinate 14,849, forward strand.
CTCTCCCCAGCTGCCTCCCACACCCAAGGACCCCACACCAAAACCCCGTTACCCTGAGGTGACGGCAGCGCGAGCGGGGGCGGTCTGGCGGCGCGGTCCACCCCCCGGCCGGCACGCTGCTCTCCAGGGCCAGCTCTGCTTTTCCGTGCATAATCGCGCCGGTGCCGGGCTCTCCGCGAGCTCTCCGGAGCCTGACTGCGTCTCGTACCAGGAATCATAACATGCAAATCAAGCAGCTTGATGTCTTTAATGAAATCCTCGGAAGGAAAGCGCTTCTCTGGTGGATTGAGGATATTTATTTCTCCTACAAGAAATTTAACATGCAGATTAGTTGGGTCTGGTAATTTATCACATGAGATTGTCCTATTAAGGGTTGCGTCGAGTCCTGCTGCCTCCGGAAATTACCTTACTCATAGATTACCTCTGGACAGACTCCCATCTGTGGAGCTGCATCTTCTCTCCCCTAAATCAGCCCAGTTTTCCCCTCCCTGTGTATCCCTGCAGCTGGCGTGGGAGCCCAGCAGCTGCTGAAGGATCCCTCGCCCCTTCCTGAGGGTCCAGATCCGCTTTGTGGGAGCTTGGAGCCTGGGAAGGTGCAATCACATCCTCGGCATTGGCTGCCTTTGCTGCTGCCATGCTCCCCGCAGCAAAACGGTGTGGGCACCACTGACCTGGGGGTGGTTTCCATTGCTGCCCCATCCTGCTGGGTTGGGATGTTTTGGGATGCTCATCCCCCCCAAAACACGGCGTGCATGGACCCCGCCAAGCCTTCATGGCCCTTTGAGGACCCCAGGTGTTTGGTGACTGTACCTTGTCCCCAAATGATGTAAATTATGGAGCCAGGGCTAAAAACACAGCTCTGGGGGCAAATGGGGCAGCTTGTGCCCTGCAGGGACCCCAACCCGTGCCATTGCTCACCAGGAGCACATCCCAACCCCTCTTTACCAGCCCAGGTGGGAACACAGCCCCTCCCCATGGGGCTTAATTGCCATTCAATAATGTAATTAATGTAATTAATGACCATCAGAGGGGTTGCAGCCAGGCTATGTGGGAGCCTGGCAGTGGGTTCCTGGTGCCGGTGGCTCCATCCTGGCCGCTGTCACATTTGGCGTCACCATGCGGTGATCAGGGTCCCTCCCGGCAAAGCAACGGCTCCGGACCCATGTGTCAAAACAGAGCCCTTTTCCAATCAGGAGCTAATTGAGATCCAATAATGCAGTTAATGGGGGCTGATGAAATAACTGGGGGGGGTGGTTATTTCCAAACGTATCGAGCCGGCAGCCCAGCGCCACGACTGGAGGGGCTGGGCCGCGCGCGGATGCCGGGAGTCGTTAAACGCTCGCTAAGTGTGTTTTAATGCTCACTTGACATTTCATTATTGCGCAGTAACTGTTCAAATACACGTCCCCTCTAGAATTAATTAGTCGTTACGCAGGATATTAATCAAAGGGGACCGTGCCAATGCGCTTATAGCCAAAATCCGATCCAGCTGTTTGCTGTTACTGGGCGGCAGCGGCGGGGTTTTTTTTTCCGTGCTCTTTCTGGCTTGTGATTTGATGGGATCAAATCCTTTGGCTGCTGCTTTTTCCGGCCCCTTTTCCACCCCCTCAATCTAAGAATAATTTGGTGGTGGCAGCCCCGTGCTTCTCGGCAACCTTACAATAACAGAGCTGCTGGGGGGATGGATGGGGATGGGGATAGGGATGGGGATGGG
>NW_010157611.1:0-8429 GCF_000695765.1 Mesitornis unicolor
TCCCCTCTCCCCTCTTCCTCAGGGCCGGGTCCTTTCTTTCCCTCAGGGCCGAGGTCCCCCTCTCAGAGCTGCGTCCTTTCCTTCCCTCAGGGCTGAGTCCTTCCCGTCTCAAGGCCAAGGTCCGTCCCTCTCCGCTCAGGGCCGACTGCTTCTCCCCCTTAGGACCGGGGTCTCCCACCTTCCCGGGGCCGGCTCTGCTCCCTTACCCCCCAGGTTCCGGGGCTGTCTCCCCTGAAGCCCTCGCCTTCCTCCTGCCCCTGGGTCCCCCCAGTAGGGAGGTGAAAAGGGCAGGGGACACCCAGGTACAATTCCCCGGCGCTGCTCACCGTGGGCTCTTTTCCCCTGCCCGTTTCAGGTACTCTGGGCTGTGTTTATACTCGGGAGGAAAAATAGCATCGGCTCCGGAGCTGGTGGGGAAAGGCGGATAGGAGCTTGTTCTTCACTTCTGACCCCCGTCTTGTTGTGGAAACACTTGGTGCCGTTGGGACATCTTGACATTTCAGGCATGTGCTGTGGGAGCTGCTGCAGGAAAGAAACTCAAAACACAGCTGTCCACAGAGTTGAGGGATCTGTAAGAGATACTGCTCCTCCTCCTCCTCTTCTTCTCCTCTCTCTATTGATTTGAGTGCTAGCTCAGCTTGGTGGGAGAGAGCAAATGCTGGAAGCACTGATGTGCTCAGCGTTTGTATAATGACGATGTCCAATGAGTGTTTCTGCCTCTGGAGCTGTGTGCGTTCCCCCAGACAGCTGGAGGAAGGTCAGGTTTTCACACAAAATGAGGGCGAAGAGCTGTAGCTGAGTCCAGCGCGTGTGTGAGGAGAGGAACGTGAGCTGACCCAGGCAGCACTCGCACGTTTGGGATGGATGAAATGTAGGTCGGCTTAAAAAGTCGCTGTCGTCTTGCGGATCTGCTGGCTTTGCAGCTGCACTCGCTGGAACCGCTGTGCGGCTGTGGGGCAGATAACGGCCCTTGCGCCTGCGAGCCCGGCCCAGGAGGATTTTCTGTTCATCTCACCTTCACTTTATGACCTGAAGCATTGTCTTCTAATACCTTATGTTAGGATCTTATTGAAAACACTTACACCAGAATCATAGCTTTCATGTGAATAAGTTTAGTTGTCGACATTTCTCTTCAGTTTCCTCACTGCTCATCAAGTGAGGTTCAGCTTCTTCTGTGAAGTGTTACAGTTTGGTCACTGGTTTGAGACGTCCGATGCTTTAAAGAGGAAAAGTTAATGTTGCTGCTGTGCGCTTTTATTTCCATTATTGAGGGTCTATAGCTTGGTTGTCCGTGTGCTTTTCACAGCATCTCTTCTTGTGTTTCTTTTCCAGCTTACTGACCGTTCTGCAGAACAGCAGATCTTCTTGCTTTATTTCGGGCAGCAATCCTAAAAGCCATAGCTGATTGCCTTGCTGGCTGAAAAGCATGGACAGCGTTAGTGCTAAGACCTGTGAGCAGATCCTTGTTTCTTTTCTGCTCTGCAGTGGTTGGTTCCTCTTTCTGCTCTCTCGACTGATGTACTTTGGAGCCATTGCAGGTTTCCACCAGTCACAATAAAGTGCATAAAGTGGCTTCCTTCTACTTCCAGAGAGGATGGCATGAGAGCTCTTTTCTTCCAGTGACCTATTTGAAAGGTGAGGGGGGATGTTTTGAGACCCATCACTGCAGACCCAAATCTTGAGCAGGTTCAAGCGTGTCCCTGTACACAGGAGCGTGCAGCACAAACCATGTGGTGGGACCCATTTCCCCTAGGACTGGTGGAATTGCAGGGACAGCTGTTAATTTCAGAACTGTGGGATTTGCAGCTTTAATCTGAGCTTTCCATTTCTAGGACAGATGCTGTGCAAAAATTTTGCTGCCTTACATCGGGCCTTTCGATATTGTAAACATCTTAATGGATTTCATGTGCTGGGTGTCTGCGTGGTGTGACTGGATGTTAACAGACAATGCTCTTGACAGGAGTTTGTGCCTGGAATACCAAAACTTGGGAAAGGACTCAGACCCACTTCCTGAAGAGCTGTAGAGACTTTCAGCCTGCTTAGAAGTGCTGTGTTTTGGTGATGAGCCGCCTTCTGTCTCTTTTTCTTTCCTTCCTGGGATGTTTTCCTGTCAGCAGGTATCCTTCTCGGAAAACTGCGTAAGCTAGGGCACAAATATCAGCTCCTGGAAGAGCATTTGGGACAGGCTTTGCTGAGGATGAAGTACCTTCTGGTTCTCAGCAGGGTGCTGGCAGCCTGGCCCTGGGCTTGTGTTTCAGGAGCTGCCTCGGAAGTCCAGATTCCTGGGTAGACCAATGCTTTGTCTGCCTGAGAATGCAGTGGGCGTTACTGCTGGCAGCGTGGCTCGTGCTTTGAAATTGGACGCAAATTGCTAAAAAGTCCTGTGGCAAAAATAGGTGGAGCGAGCACGCAACTCCGGCGACTTCGGCGCAGCTGGAGAGAGGCAGGAAGCGTATTTCGGGGACAAGGAGCCGATTAAGTAGCACAAAGCCAGCTATGAGAGACATGGAGCCCTTTGGGTGTTTTTTAGTGCCTGCTGGAAGGAGCTCCCATTCATTAATTCGGGATGGGTGTCTTTATTTTTATAACTTGCTGCTCTTGAAAGCTGTTACGAGCGGTTCGCTGCGTCATAGCGCCGGCAGCTCGGCGCGGCGATGGCTGTTGGGGCTTGCCAGCGGCTGCATTCTTTTTGGGACAGTCAGAACCGCGCCACCCATTCCTCTCCTCAAAAGCTTGGGGTTTTTTGCACGTGGATTTGGTCATGGAGATATTTTAAGTCTCCGTTTAAATTATTGAATTCAGACATCGTCTTAACGACTTAAAGGGGAGGTGCTGATAGTCTCAAAAGTCTGTGTGCATCAAAATAACAGCGTTTTGTATGGGTATTGGTAGATGGGTGGGCTTTGCAAGCTGCTGTGTGTGAATTGAATTACTCTTTGTAGGATCTGTCCCCAGTGGAGTAGGTGCCTTTTTTTAATCCAGCAAGCACTGGAAGGTGTGAAACGTGCAACTGACCCGGGACACCATAGCGATCTTCCAGTAGCAGCCCAGGAGATAAGGTTATCTGTGTTACTGTGGTTGAAATGGAGCTAAGTAATGCGCTGCTCAGCAGGGGTCTGACGAGAAGTGGAATAGTTTTGTTTGAAGCAGGTTACTGGGACAGGGAAATTGGGGAAAGCAGGGGAAAAAAGAGAAGAGGGCCACTTAGCAGTGTCTTGGTGGCTCGAATAAGTTATCCTTGCTTGAAGAAGCAAGGATAACCTTGCCGGAGCACTGAGATGTGAGATAATAAGGAACGTTTCGCTGAGCTGGGATCATCTTGTTCTCAGCAGCCTTCTTGTCGCTTTTGTGGAATTTCAGATTGATTTTGGAATATCTCAGCAGTGATGCTTTTCCTCTGGGTCAGCACTGAAGAGCTTGTGGTGGTTTTAAATTTGGAACGATCCTCGAGAAAGTTTAATTCCCGAGGGCAGGAAATCCTAGTCCTGCTGCATGACACCTTTCTAATGGCCAGCACTGCTGTGGTTCCTGCCCCACGTCCATGAGGGGAACTGTTGGTGTCTGATTAAGCAGGAAAAGCATTGACTTTTGGGGAAAGATTTCAATGTGGGGCAGTGTTACCCGGAGTCACGATGCCATTTTGCAGTGTTTCTGACCCAGCTCATGGGGAATTGAAATTGAAATTGCCTCGCTGGCTTTGAGGGAGCGCGGCTCCTTTGCTGATGCCGGCGGCGGCTGCCTGTTCACAGGGTGATTTTTGGAGGCTGTGGTCATCACTCGTAACGAGAAACAAAGTTGAGCTGCAATAAATCTGGGAGTGTCTGTAAGTGTCAGGGTGACCTGAACTGTTTCCAGTTGGCTGCTGAGGATGAGTGCTGCATTGCTCATGCTCGATTTGCTTACCACTGTAAGGATGCCTGGCTACTGTTTGCATTATTTAGATAAACATTTGGACAAGAGGCATCAGGTGATACTACTCGGTAGTATAAGGTGAGTGGGATTTGTACCAGGTGAAATCTTTATTTGGGGAGTATAAGGACGGAAAATGGCCTCAAGCAATGCACTTTGTCTAAAGCACTTCTCAGCCAAGGCTCCTGAACTGCTCTGTCAACACTGACGTGCTCTTACCAAGCTGTGGGCACCGCTGTTGCTGTTTCTCAATTGGAGAAAGGAAGGCAGCAGTTTTCTTTTTGCAGCCTTTGCAAAACCAGAGTTAAGAACAGATTCACACTTGTACTCCCAAACGCCATCCTGAAGATGTGATGCATTTTATGTTTGATGGAGAGGGAAGGGGCGTCTCTCTTGCAGATCGCTTTTGCTTCAAGGTACCTGAAGGCCGGTAGCAGAAGGAGGCCTTACCAACGTACCCGTGGCAAGTGCAAAATGGTTTTGGATAAACGTGTTACGGTGGCACAGGCAGCGATGCTGACGGCGGCGATGCTGCCTGCAAGACTCCCCTCCCCTCACTGCTCTCTCCGTAGCGTGCTGTAATGCAATTTGAGGAAGATGACAGCAGCAGCGTAACGGGGAGGCAGGAAAAGCAGCTTTTTCTCCCGTGCAGGAAACCAGCGGTGTAGGGCGTTTCATCCCTCCCTGCTGCCAGGATTTCCAGCTACAGACGACCAGGACTGGCAAGGCCCATCAGCAGTAGCTTGGCTAGCAGAAATAGCTCGTGTCCTCTCGATATATTGTTAAACCAGAATGCTATTGTAGTGGATTCGTTGTGTATCAACTGGGAGGTGCCCTGGGACTGGCACAGAGCCCCTTGCAACGGCTGGAATGCACCTTGGGCTTGGACACAGCGCCTGAAAAGTGCTCCTCAGCCTTGTGTTTTGGTGTTTGTCTGGCGGTTTGTAGCTGCTTTTACTGCCCCTCCATCCCAGATGGTTAAATACTCTGTTGCAACACCCAGGAAAAGATTTATATTCTGCGATGTGAAGGCTTAAGCAGTGTTGGACGCTTGACTGCGTTGACTGAGGAGGAGGCACACAGATCTGCAGCCTGAAAACGGTTGTGTCCTTAGCAAATGGTCTGACTGCAGCCTCTGTAACCTCTTGGCTGTGGCCTGGAGTGGTTTTTGTAGTTTCGCATATGCAGAGTATTTGTTTCCCATGTGAAATTATTCGGTGCCTTGCAGTCTCCTAACTCTGTGTGACTGTGAAATTGATGTGCAGTGTTGCTTTCCTTGCTTTTTAGCTGGTAACTCATTCATTTGTGAACTTTATTAGGCTCAGAAAAGAATAATGCTGGATGTGGAGCATCTCTAAACCCGATTATGATCCGATTGCAGTGTTACCAGTTCTGCTGTAGTGGTGTGCTTACCTCAAATACAACCTCTTTGCTTTATTGCTATTTTAACACATTCTCTGCTAAAATCCTGCAGTGGCCACTGCCCAGTGGTGTGGATGAAGCCAGACTGGACAACTGTCACTTCTATCAGTATTTCATCTCGGTACTTAAGGCAGTTTAAGACTCATTTCACTGAGCTTGGCCTGTTGGCTCAGTATGGCTCTCAGCTGGCTCTTGTTCATATTTAAGCCCTTCAGCTGGATGTATAAAAGCATTTTTCAGCAACATGTATGAGGAGCACGTGTAGTTTGAGTGCTGGTTACGTATCTCAGCTGTGGTTGCATAGTGTCAACTGTTAGGCTGCAGTTGAAGATCTTCCTCCTTTTTTGCAGTTTATTTTAGCATCTTATTTCTGTTCTCCCAGTTATGCTGTGGTGGAGGTGTGAGGAGAGAAGCTACCTAATCTGGATCCTACAAAACAGTTTTCCAGAGCCTTTTTCAAAGCTGTAACAAGTGCAGGTGGAGCGCAGTGTGCATGGAGGTGATGAGCTGCAGTGTGGGAATGGGACCATATTAAGCAAGGTATCGCAGCAAACCCTTTCTTAAGGTGAAGCCACAGCTTCTCGCCCCTGACCTTTGAAATTATGGCAGGTGCAGGTGTTTAACATGGCTCAAAAAAAGCGTATGGCTGTAATAACTCAGATATGTGACCTGTGAAGTCATTCTTTTTGCAAGTCCCTAATTCTGGGGTGGTTGACACCTGGAATGGGTTGGTGGCAAACTTTTTAAGTGGATACTTCTAAAAGTACTATGCAGATTGACGCAGAAACTTTCCTTTTTGCTAAGGTGGGCTACTGCAATAAGTTGGTTTTGGTTTTTTTCCTTCTTTTTCCATCCATCTCAAGGTCAAGTCTTAGTTTTTACATTGCCAGCAGCTTTGTGAAATGAGGTGAGGCCTCCTTTGCAGGCTGCAGCCATCCTTGAAAGCAAAGTTTCTTGTGATGGGTTCAGGTCACATTTAAAATAAAATAAAACTTAAAAAGATGTCCCCTTCCTTTCCACATTTGCTCCTGGAGCTGCATTAGGGCTTTTTGTGGAGCACAACTTCACAAGTGCACCTTAGATCTTTGTTTCCAGCATTGGTCTGCCGAGCAGCAGCCTGACATCAAGGATGCCGTTGCCACCTACCAATTCCTTCATGATTTTCAAGTCCTCGGGCTGTTACTGGAACTCAAACTAACTCTGTGCTTCCCAGCCCTCTTGACTTTGCTCTGGTGAGTCCCTTGCTGCTGCTTGTAACAGCACTTTGCCGGTTGTGTGCAGCCAGCATCTCCTCTTCTTGCTCCCAGTGCCCCCAGTATCAGAGCTGGGGGCGGTGCAGGCTGCTGGCTGCTCAGCCTTGTGCATACCAGTGCAGTCAATGCTGTACCTGTTAGGGCTGCTCTGTCACCAACCTTAAACTCCTTTATTTCTCCATTTCCTCTCCAGTGAAAAGCGGTGCTGAGATGGTAACCCGAAGGCTCCTGCAGACGTGCATCCAACTTGTTAAATAACTGCTTAAAAGGTTGCACTTGGTTTTCTTTGTTCTGGCGTAGCTTTTAAAGGTGACATTCAGGATCCCTTTGAAAAAAGGCAAGAAAGAAGGAGAAAAATACTAAGGATTTGGAGAGGAAATGCTGTGTCCTTTCTCCTGGAGAGCTCTATGAAGTACAAGTAACAGGAGCACTCTGATGTACATCCTGGGGCACGCAGGGCATTTCTCTTGTTCTTTGCTGTGTGGTTGATGGGGAAGAGAAGGCAGTTGCAATTAATGTTGTATACCTGATAGTCCATGGAGTCCTGCTCTTTCAGCCACCACTGGGTTTAATAACGGTGCTGGTCAGCTCTTGGGGTACACAGGAGTTCAGGGCAAGAAAACTGGAAGTAAAACTGGCTCTGGAAGCGGCAAAACTGCAAATCACAGGGTTTCTTGTGCTCTTCTGTTTGTCCCCACCCTTACACCACAAAATCAGAACCAAACAGTTCTTTAAATGATGGTTTGGGAGATAGGCTGTGAGCCCAAGGAGGTTGGGTTTGTGTGTGCTGCCATGGCAAAGCGCTGAGCTGCTGGTGTCTGAATGGTTGCTTGAGCACGAAATGCCAAGCTGGCACCTGTGTGTGGTGTGGGAGGGAGGTCGTGGATGTTGGGGGTTGTACCCTATGATCTTGCACGTGCCAGAAGTCTGAGGCAGGCAAAGTAGGGCCCTTTAGAGGAGTTAACTGTAGAGATGCCTCTTGAAGCCTTGAATTTTCATTTTGCTCTTCAGATGAGCTGCTTGAGGCCATAGCAATAACTCTCCTTCCTAACCAGACTTGGTAAATTTAACATTCTTTTTCAGGGAAATTTGATATGGAAGGAAAAAGACTGATCCAAAGCTCCCAACCTCTTCTGCAGACCATTTTGATCTTTCAGTACATCAAAATTAACAGCCTCATGCTGGTCAGAGAGATGTGATGATCTGGGGCCCTGGTATTTAGCCAAAAGCCTGATGGGGGTCATGGGAAGGTGTTGAAATGTCCAGCGGTTGACCTTGATGCCAGTCATCAGGGAATAGCTTGAAGGCATCAGAAACTTTCAGTTGAGTTGAATTAGTCGTTGCCCATTTTTGGAAAACAAGTACATCTGTTTCAGTACAGGTTTATGTTTTAGAGAAGAGCTCGCAGAGCAGAGATGGGTTTTGCTTGGAAAGCTGGGATCATCACAGGTGGCCAACTGTTAGGTGGATGAGGTAAAACCAGGTAGATTTCTTGCTCTTGTGCTTTGTGTTAAGAGATGCAATAAAAGTGGAGATGTGGTGTTTAAAAAAAAATTACAATGAAGTGATTCTGTCAGCTGAATGGGATGACAAACCACAAGTGGGGTTGATGAGAAGTCCTGTGCTGTACAGTCGAGCTGTTTCCTGCAAGTCCCAAGTTGACTTGCACAACGGGAAGAAAAGAACCCGAGTAATCCCTAAAAATCTGCTCTCTCAATTGCTGCTGACTAAGCAGTTTTCATTGGGCTGGAGCAGTGACACACAGATGTGGCTCATACTCTGTTAATCCACAAGCTCTTTTCAAAGTATCTTGTGATTGCAGAGGGACCTGGACAGGCTGAATCC
>NW_010157612.1:0-14006 GCF_000695765.1 Mesitornis unicolor
GCTACCTTTCCCCTTTCTGCTGTTTGTAGAGCCGCCGGGGAGAGGCAGATGGGGAGATCCTTCAGAGGCGAGTGCGCTGCGATACATCAGGGGATCGCTGCCGTCCAAGTCACTGGGGGGGGCTGTCAGGGGATGAATTACAGCATCAGTCAGCTGTAGAGTGAGCTTTTTTAGGTAGTAGTAACTACTTTCGCTTCCAGGAGATGTTCTGCTTTCTAAGGATATTTTTCCCCCTATTTGTGTATATATGTGCATATCTAAGAAAGTGGTTATTGCTCTTTAGCCTATGTTAAATATGAGTAGGAACCATGTTGGCTGATTTTTAGGAGAACTTTCTCACAGATTAAGAGTTTGTATGTAGACTTATCAGCCTTTTCTTGTAGGGTGCACTATTTTGAAGAATGTCTGGAAGTTTCTACTTTGTGATAGTTGGTCATCATGATAATCCCATATTTGAAATGGAATTTCTGCCTCCTGGAAAAGTAGAGTCCAAGGTGAGTTTTTTTCCCCTGTGGTACTCCTATGATGTAATTATGGTTTAATTTATCTTTAAATTATACAGTGTATTAGAAGCATGATCTTCAAAGTGCTGCTACTATCCGCTATTTTCAGATTTTTTAGCAGAAACTGTCACAGGGAACAGAACTCTGGAGTTCTTGAGTCTCTTCAAAATAATTTGCCAGATCATACTAATTCTTAATAAAACATGTTTTCCTTAAACATTTGATGCTGTATCGTTAAGAATATATTAGTCACTGCTTTTAGTGTGTAGAGCTTTTACAAGAGCTGCTCATTATTTAATGCTACTTACCGTCATTCCCTATTTTAAGACATCTCTATACAGGAATAAGATAAAGTAAGGAACATAAATTCGAAAGCTCTATTCAGTCCTTTTTATGCGATTAAAAAATACTAATTTTTATTTGTCTTCAGTAGTCATACTTGCTTTTAAGTAAGAAAGGTTTAAAACTTGTATTGATAAATATGAGTTTGAAAATGTGTGAAATGTAAGACTGCTGAGCAAGTGGTGTTTCCAGTGGGAAAAGAACAAATCTATCCCTTGTGATATTACATCAAAGTAAAAACAGACTTCAGAATAGAAGTGCTTGTATCTGTGAGTGTTTCAAAAATGGAAGAATATGTTGTCACTGATTTGAACGTTGTGGCATCGTCTGTATTTTGAACTAGTGTCCTATAAAAGATTGTAAATAAGGCGAGTCGGACTAGACTTAGCGAGTGTGAGGATGTGTCTGATTGTGGAAAGATTAATTTTCTTCATTTTGCTAATGGAAATAATTTGGCTCAGGTAAGCTTTTTGTCTGACTGAGGTTGAAGTACTAAATTTTCTTCTAAGAGAGAATCTAAACTTGATGTGTACTGAAGAAGAATAGTAGACATTGACATGTTTTGGCAGCTACCGCTTCTGTTTCTGAGACGTGCCATTTAAGAGTGAATTGAGTGCAGATGCACAGCTAAGCACACACATAAGCGGTTTGCATAATGTACATGGTAAATCAGCATGAGCTTTTGCCCCTTAAACTTCACTACTTAATCTTTTCTTAGTATGGCTTAATGGAACTGTTAATTAGCTGGGAAAGCTGTTAATGCCCTGAGCCAAACTTGGTTTGGGTGAAAAACAGTACACAGCGAGGTGTGAGAGTGGCATTAATAGCATCTCTGTATTATGAGAAACAGTGCAAGTCTACTTCTGTTTCCAGCCTAATAGAGGCTTATAGTATGGTTTAGTCCACTGCAACTTCTTGGCAGATGTCCTCTGATATTCTGGTTTGTATACAAAGTAAATGGCTCTTTCCCCTCACAACTCTTGTAGTGTTATAGTCAAATGCTACGATTACTCTTTGAAGGCCATCTGTGTTTATTATAGGAGGAGGTGTAATTTACATCTGCAAGCTTATATTTAATACCAGTTGCAGGATGATTTCTGCACTAGGCTCTTACAAAAAAAGAAAAACCCCAAAACAATTTAAAAATTGTATGTTTCTAGGCAAATAACCTGAAAAAAACAGAATCTTTAGGTGAGAATGTTACCAGCATATCTGTCCTCTGTATCTCTCTGTTTTCCCCATCTGTCCCCCAGCTTTTACACATTGTAACCTGTTCAATTCCTGCCATATTTGAGAGAGACATTATGGTCCAAAGAATGCTAAATTTACGTATGGTTCACTAAAACAGGTGACTGGAAAGCAGAGAAAGACTTCTATCAAGGCCTCTGTTGTGAAATAAGTTTGCAGTGGGAGATTACCCATTGGTAAATGAAAGAATTCGCACTTGAATTAATTTCTGAGCTTTACTAGCTTTTATTAGTTTTGCTGCTCTCAAGACTGTTTTTATTATGACCTTTTTATTATGACCTTTTTTCTCAAAACCAAATATGACAATATGTACTAGTTTCATTTAATTACAGGATTGGCACATGTGTGGCAAAAAACAAGGGTTTATATAACTTTACGTAACTTGAACACGGCTTAGCAACTTCAGCACTCTCTTGTTTATATTTCTCTCACTGAATTACTAATCCTCTGTCTCTGGAAATACATTAGGATGATCATCGCCATCTCAACCAGTTCATTGCCCATGCTGCTCTTGACCTAGTAGATGAGAACATGTGGCTTTCTAACAACATGTATCTGAAGACTGTGGACAAGTTTAACGAATGGTTTGTTTCTGCTTTTGTCACAGCTGGACATATCCTTCCCTTCTGTAGGAAGACCTTTTGCCTGAAAGGTTTAAGTTAGATGAAATGAGTCTGGAACAGGTTTTTCTGGCTCTTGACCACTATTTATTGCTACCTCAGGATGAAGTAAGTTGGGAGGCACAGCAGTAGTTGAGAATTGGGACCAATTGAAAAGATTTATTTTTTTTCCTTTTGGAGGAGCCTAATAAAATGTGGTGTTTACATGGAGCAGAGGAAAGAAGAATTGGGAGGGGAATAATATGAGGAGGTCTGAGGAAGCTTAGATGATTTTGTTCCCATCCCTTTGGTAGTGCTAGAGGAGAAGCAGTGAGAACCATTCTTGGTGTCAATCACACCCATCTTGAATATGTGGTGTCAAGGCTTGATCTTATATACAGTGTTTGTTGTGAAACACTTCTTATACCTAGGAAGTAACATTGAATGTCATTTTAAATTCAGGGGTACATGGCAAAGGTGCCAAGAACATCACCCACATTCAGAATTGTCTAGATTTGAAAAGAATAACCTTGAATAGAGAGGTGATTATTTTCAAATAGGGCAAATTTAAAATATAAACGTAACACTTTCTAAATTTCACTGCTCCAGTTACTTCTTTTAATGCTTCCTCCTGTAGTCACTGCTGTTTCCTGTACAGCTAAACATTTTAAGTATATGCAGAATTGGGCGTAAATGCTTATCTCAGGATATGTTAAATGTCTCTTTGTTGTAAATGGAAAATTTTTCTTAATTGCTTTACATATGAGATTTATAATGCTTCATGATGTAAGACAAGAAGATGGAATTAAGAACTTCTTTAATGATGTATATGATTTGTATATAAAGGTAAGAGCCCACTTCTTATGGTCTTACTGCGGTGCTTTAAGTGTGTTGTGCTGTACAAGCTGCAGCATGCCTGTATGAGCATGTAAGTGGTGGACAAAAACCTATACTGTCCACATGAACCAGAGTTGGTAACGTGTGACATAAAGGCTGTATTTTCCAGTAGCAGAATAGATTTTTAGGAATTATTAACAGCTGTGGTCTTTCAGAATTTATTTTCATTCTAGTCTAGCAATTTTGGGCAGTATTGTGTCAGTAATGGTGATGATGAACGCGAAGGACTGTTCTGCAGAAGCCTGCTCAAAGTATTTTGCTCTCAGAACAGGTAGCCTGTGTTCTTGCAGCCTAGTGGTGCTTCCAGCTGATGGGGCTGTTGCAAGCACTGATTAGAAGCATCACCATCTGGGCCTCCTAGAGGGACTCAAATAATATGAATTTCCAAACCAGAAATTTCCATCAGGGTCGCTACTAAGGGATGGCTGTGCACGTACATGGGGAGAATGCAAGGGCCTGGAAAGCAAGTTCAGGAGCTCTGTGCTCTGAAGTGTCACTAAATAGGCCGAAAGCTGGCAGTTGCTGCCATTTGAAGTAACATTTTTCCAGTGCTGGACGTTGTGCTTATTGATGAGTTTTTCTTCTTTCCTCAGTTTGCAATGAATCCGTTTTACGAACTCAATTCTCCTATTCGATCCAGTGCCTTTGAAAGGAAAGTACAGTTCCTTGGGAAGAAACATCTTCTAAGCTGAGTACATTAATTTCCTGAGTGATTTTTCCATACTTTCTTGCTTATTTGAACTGTAGTTCGTATGGTTAGTTCTCAGCATGTTCAATACTCATCTTCTGAAGACAGATTGGATGCTGAAGAAATCGACTTTTTTTGCCGATACAGATAACAACAGCCAAGGTTCTCTGGTTAAAACGTGTATCTTAGGTTTCCTTTTCTGTGCTATGAAAAGTAAGGTTTGAAATATCGTGGGGCTGAATAGGTACAAACAGAAACATGTGGGTGTCAGTGCATATGCAAAATGTAAGCCTCTTATACAGGGTGGGAGGAAATCAGATCTAAACACAAAAGACATCTGCAGTCGTGTGACTGAACATGAGCAAAAGGGAATTCTTGACTGCTGCCCCTGAGTGGTTAATTTTGTGTTAAACTTTGCTACTTACAGTTCTTCGCTAGAGAACTTACTCTGCAGACTAACCAGATTAACCTTACTCTTTGTGGTATTAAATCAGGTCTATATTTATTTTGTAATGTGTAATATATGTATTGTAAAGTGCTCAATAAAAATAAAAGAGGATATATCAGTGAAGCTGTCTTCAATATTTCAAGAAGTTTTAAGAAAAAAAATTAAAATTTTAAAGCTTAAAGTTTCAGACTTACCAGATGTTTTGTAGAATGCACATTTAGCTGCAGTGTTGCATTAATGAAATGAATGAATGAAGCAGACCAGAACAGCTCTATCTGCTCTGACTTTAATTCTGATTCATACATGGAGAAAAAAAAACAAACTAAATTTACATGTTTAAGCCCACCTCTTTCCATTATCTCATTTCAGCAAGTGCTGAAATTTTCTTTTGCAAATATATTTAGAGTAGGATCTTTGAACCATGAAACTCGATTTGTTGAGGTGTCAGAAAGGCAATATTTGGTCTGTCTGGCTGCTTTTGCATTGTAAAATGTAGTTAGGGACCCTTTCGCAAAACTTACCATCATTCCAAACCAGTCATTTTTAGATGGGTCATTTGGCATATTTGTACCTAATAGTTCGGTTGGTTTCACAATCTCTTAAGTTTCTTCACAATCTCTTGTGTCCTTTTGCAGCAAATCTGTATAAGCGATCTTCTTTGACTTTTTTTTTTAAGATGTCTGAATAGTAGTTTCCAAAGGAAGTGGCATGCTATTCTAGGAAGTACATTTTGCATTGTCTGTATAATTAAAGAGACCACGTGTGTATGTGCTTTAAATGTATAGTCAGTCATTACTTCTTTGTCATGTACACGGCTAAACTGTGAAAATATTCCATGAGAAAAAGAACACAATATAAAGGTTGCAATATTTACCTTAAATAAAATGTGGAATAATGCACTATGCATGTCTGTTGAGTATACTTGAAATTATTTAGGAGAAAACTAGATGATCATAGTAAGGCTACCTTGGGAATCCTTGTCTTTGCAGTATTATTTCATAAAAACTGCATTGTACAACACTTTGATCATACAATCACAGAAAGGTTTGGGTTGGAAGGGACCTTAAAGCTCATCTGGTTCAACCCCCCTGCCATGGACAGGGACACCTCCCACCAGACCAGGTTGCCCAAAGCCACAAAGGAAGTGGCCTTGAACACTTCCAGGAAGGGGGCAACCACAGCTTTCCCGGGCAACCTGTGCCAGTGTCTCACCACCCTACCTCATAGTGAAGAATTTCCCCACAGTATCTAATCTAACTCTAGCCACTTCCAGTTTAAAGCCATTACCCCTTGTCCTATCACTACACGCCCTTGTAAAAAGTCCCCAACTTTCCTGCATGTCCCCTTCAGGTACTGGAAGGCTGCTGTGATAATGTCATGTATTCCTATGTATGTTAACTGATTTTTTTAATTTTTTTTTTGCTATATCTGTGAAAGCAACAGAAACACTTGAGGTAAAACATTCATATGATAAGGAGCCATTAAGTTAGAGCAGTTATGCTGTTTTCTGCGTCTTCCCCAGTAGCACAGCGGTTGGAAAAATACTGACACTGAGGAAATACATAAATACTCACTGAGGAAATACGTTAAATAATCATATACATGGCAGTAAGAAAAGTTTTGGCAAAGATGAAAGATTAGTGCTAAGAGTTTCCACCATTTTTAGAAATTGGGTGTTTTTGTAATTGTATTCTGCTAGCACGCAGTAGGAAGTTATGTAAAATGAAAGCATTTTATCTCTTGCCTGATCTCTAGAGGTCAGTAGCCAAGTAGTGCCTGTTCTTATCCCACCCCCCATACACCTCTACTCTTTTCTCCTGAATGTAGGAATTGCAAATGGGAAAAACAGTCTAGGCTGTATGAAAATAGACTGTTACTGGCCACAGGCAAGGGAGAATGATGTGTGTGTCCTTACGTTAATCGTTACAGAGTTTGTGGTGAGGAATGTTGTCTCACAACACAATTCTGAGGGACCTTGGCTCGGTGGCTGCGATCTCCCTGTGTACAGAGGAGCACTTGCTTCTGCTTTGGCTTGTGACTTTTTACAGTGAGCTGACAGACTGCTATCTGGAGTGATAGGGGAGAGTTTTCTTGTGACCAGCTACAGTCACAAACCCGCTCTAGGACGGAAAGATACAGATCTAGCACACATCAGATAACAAACAGTTCCTCAATGGACAATGCAGAAGAGACCTCCTTTGCAAGTAAGTGTTATGTTCCTGCTCCATCTCAGAGGCTTAGGTGTAAGAATTCAAATGAAATCCATTGGAGTACAAGAAAGCAGCAGATAACCTGCATTATGCAATAAAGGCAACAAAAAAGTTTGAGTGAAAGGGACTGGAATTACTCTAAGTGGTAAAAAATCAAGCATAAGGAGATGAGAACATCAGAATAAGCAAAGAACATGAACCAGCCTGAATAAATCTAGGCTGGAAATGCAACTTAGACTCAACTTTCTGCCAGTTTCTGTTAACCTGTCATATGACAACTAAAGTAACACGTCTGAGGTACAGAGCAAGATAAAGCAACACTCTCATGCTAAGCAGCCATATACTTCACTGCAACATGAGCTGTTAGCTGTCCTAGCTAGTTTCTTCTGCCCCCTCCCATTCTGCTGTGTGATCTATTATGCAGAGCTTTCATCAAACCCACCTATTTGCCACGACAGTATTTTTTGTTCCTCACTTTAAAGGACATCTGGGATTTCGCACTCACATTACATAGTATGATCTGTCACTCTTCACAATCCTAAATATTGCTAACAGGACACCCTAATACTTGAGGTACATTAGCACGTGAAATGAAACAGTGAATTGAAACATGAGTGAGTCCCTACCTTGCCCTCATATTGAACGATACTAAGTTCTCACAAAGTACATAAATACCTGTTTCTTATTAAGCATCGTGACATTTTTTGTACCTATCATTTACTTATCATAGGACTTTTGCCTCTTTGAAGTACTTGATAGTCTCCCTCTGAGACCAGAGCCTGACCTCAGCATAATTCCTCTACTACCTTGTTTACCGTAGCATGTAAACCCCCCTTTATCTTCACTAGCTGCGTTTGTCATTAGTGAACAGTTGTGGTACAGCAGCTCCCACGGCACAAGTAATACACTTCTATTGTATTAAAGTTTTTTAAATTTTATTAAACCTACTTCTCAGGCGAAGGCTCAGTAACCACGTTGTTAGATGGGAAGGGGACAGATGGAAAAAAACAGATGGACTCTTTGGCACAAGAAAGACCACAGTGGTTTTCATCCTTAATTGTTCCCTTTTACCAATCTTATTTGAATCAGATCTGTAGCACTCTAGTCACAGTAACTTTACCTCTTGTTTTGTTTTAAACAACCTCTGCTAAAATGAACATTAAGGATGCTTTAAGCAGTAAGGTAGTAGTTTTACAACAGTTTCATAACACTAGCTTAGTAACCCCCAACTCAAGCAATCTTAGTTTTTAAAGCTTTTTGCTCTCTCAGCTTAAGAGGAATCTAGCGAAGATTTTCATCACAGATCTTTTCACTCATTGACTAGAAATTAAACTTAACAGAAGTAGCAGCTCAACCTGTATTTAGCTGTTAGGTGACTGAAGCTTCAAACATTTCTGTTGCTGTATATGCAGGATTGTAAGAATGAATTGGACTTAGAATGTATGCAAGGTGAAAAAAAGAGGTCGCTTTTAAGCAGGAGCAGCAGATCTATAGAGTAAAGTTGTCCTGGACAGGTTCAAGCGAGAATACAATACATTCAGAAAAGTGTATTAAGAGTGACAAGAAGGGTTTGTTTTGCAAGCTTTACTTCCAAATAATTACACCTGGTACAGACTGAACAGATAAGTTAAGAGAAAACTCTTGCTGTTGCTGCCGTTTGCTTTTCTATTGGAACAAAAAAGTTGTACAGAAAGCAGAGTCTGCGTGGTTTAGTGAATAACTTGGCCTGCCCTGTAGGCCTCAGACTTCTTTTGAAGTCCACAACGTGCATGCCTGTTAGCAGTCAGATTACAGATTGAAGCGACAGTGCACTATCAAGTTTGCCGTTACAAGGACAGTAAGTGCTCTGAGAGCCAACATTCAACAGCTTCTCATACATATTCTACCATCTAGCTGCAATGGAGAGCCTCAAATACACCTTCTGCAGGGTCACCTGCATTACTGCAGAACAACTGTCCGTTAAATACAGAAATTGCTTCTGTTCATCACTGTGTACAGTAATATAAAAGACATTGTCTTAAATGTGTAAGTCCATATCCTAAGATAGCAAATTAAATAAGGATCAAATTCAGCTCAAAGACAAGGTGCAGGCATTTACTTGTATTAGGGCTGAAAGCTGTCACAATCTACTGCAAGTCAAGAGCTTCCTGAGTTCTCTACGTATTGCCAATCCTTAGTTTCACAGTGCAGAGATTACTGGTAAACACATTCATAGCTTAGGTTAACAGGAACAAAAAGTTTGGAACTTTAAGGCTGTACACTCCAAGTTCTTTTACAAATTTGTCCCAATGTGAATCCCTTCAAGTGCTATTAAAGCTGACTGAATAAAGTCATATCTTTTTCATAACTAAAAATGTTTATACTTCAGTTAGTCAGATTTTTTACCTCATTGATAGAAACATGCTAGAATGGGATTTAAGGCAAAGACATGTATTAACTCCAAAAAAATCACCAGTATTTTGTATTAAACCGCTGGAAAAATTAGTACAGCATTAGAATAGTAAGTGAAAGGAAAATGGACATTAAATATGTAGGAAACGTATTTCCTACTTAAAAACCTACACAAATTACAGCAACATTAGGCAATTAGAGATGACCTGAAGGTAATTTATATTAACTTATAATAAACACATTAGAGATGAAGTACCACTCACAGCAAAAGGAATGTAGTGAGACTGAAGTTTAATATCTAGCATTGTTAAGAAACTGGCTTCTAGTGAAACAAAGATGGAATGCTGATTTCATAAAAATATACACATATAAAAGTATCTTTGTGTCTGAATTCCAGAACAGTTTCTCCAAAGTAGTGCTTCTAGAACTTTCAAGTTTTAATTATATTCAAAGTATTTATCATCTGAATAAAGTTGGCAAATTACATTCTTATATTAATATTTTTACCTGACACCTTCCTAAACAGAAAGTGTCACTAATTCAATAATGGGTCACTCATGAACGGACATTTTTCTCTTGCTTCTCCAAGAAAGCAGCAGAATATTACAATTTTCATATTAGAGTGAAACCCGTTTGTTATTTTATCTACTACGTCTTCCCCATACTTTTATAGAGCAAGCTAGTCAAAAGTAATTTGGCCAAAAAACCCCACTTTAAGTCAACAACAAGATGAGCTGGGTTTCGGTTTCCGATGAAGGTTTACTGTATCTGTTTGAATGAAGTGATCTGATCTGTCTTCAGAGGCTAGAACTCTTCTAACAGCTTCTTCAAAGGCTGCCGCAACGTTAGTGGCGTCTTTTGCACTGGTTTCAAAATAGGGATGGTTGCCATTATTTCTGCACCAGTCTTGGGCTTCTTCAGTAGACACTTGCCTTTCATCGATATCAACTTTGTTACCCAGTATCACAAACGGAAAACTTTCAGGCTCCTTGACATCTGCATAATAAATGAATTCTTTCTTCCAGTTGCTTAAGTTTTGAAAGCTTTGAGAGTCATCCACGCTGAAAGTTAGCAGGCAACAGTCAGAACCTCTATAGAAAGGAGTCCGCAAGCTCCTAAAGCGTTCCTGACCTGCTGTGTCCCATATCTGCATTGTAACAGAGTGTCCATCGACTTCCAACTCTTTATTTAGAAATTCCACACCTATTGTATGAAACAGCTGCGCATCAAACTTGTTGGTGACATATCTGTTCATAAGGGAACTCTTCCCAACTCCGCCATCTCCTAGCAGAATTACTTTAAGGAGCGATGATTTTGTTGCCATTGTTACGGGAACAGATCCTCCAGGTTTCCTAGACCTGCAAAGATTAAGAAAATCATTAAAAAGGGAAGAGTTATGGCCAGAAAATTTTACACACACAAATATCTGGAATGTGTTGAAGTCCACCAACATCAAGTTCCACGTACAAAAGCAGGAGGATGATGCACAACAGGTGAAGTGTAGATACTCATAGTAAGAACACCCACTCAAGAATATCATGCGTTTCATAGGTGCCTCTGTCACACACTGCAGCCTGTATGGCATTCTAAGCAGTTTCCTGCATCAATTGCTGGTTTGTCACTTAAAACCCCAAAATCCTCCAGCGTTTGTGCAGATAGGGTATCGCATCACATCCAACAATTGCAACGATTCATTTACGTTCACTTGAACAAGCTCCATGGGAGAAAGTGGAGCAAGAGAATTTTATAGAGCACGTGTCTCCAACTAGTCACTTCAGTGCCATATCTCATCAGTAAAGTTGTTTCGGGTTTTTTTTTTAACATACAAAAGTGAAGAAGAAGCTTTAGGGATAAAGCAGGACACTATCTGTTATACTGGAATTACTGCTGCACTTCACCCAAAATTGCAACCAGACAAGGAATTTTACATCAACTCACAGGGAACACAGTTATCTACAGAACAAATGCACATGCTGTTATTTTATTTTAGAAGTCAGGTGAGCAGGTACTGACTGGTATACAAACATTCAGTATTTAACACCTTACTCCCTGCAGAACAGCCGTGATGAATGGAATACCATAACTACTACAAAAGCAAATTCACTGCTGCTACTTCAAATGCTACTCAAGATGCCAAATACTGAGGCCAAGACCGAGGCCAAGCCTACCCTGACAGGTCAGTTCATAGATGTCAGCTTCCTGTGGTAAACCTGTCAAGAAGTCTGGAAGCGCCAGTGAAGAGCCTGGCTGCCAGCACAGGGAGGGCGAATTAGTGACACAAGTGAGGCTTTTTTTACTGTCAGATTTTGGTTATAATGAATTTATTTTTTTTAACAAAAAGTAGTTAACTCGTTAGTGTTTTGTGCCAGCCCATGGTTTGCCCTCATTACAGTAGTGTCATCTAATACTGTAAAATAAGCATTTTGATTGCCTGTGGGTGAGGTTTCATTTTAAAGAGCCCAAGCTTAAATTTCTGTATGAGGAAAACTATTATTCTGTACTTACCCGTTACTAAAAGAGCTCAAAGTAATTCAGCTTAAACATGCCTCTCTGAAGTGAGTGTCTACTTAAAATGGAAATGGGTCATAAGTTGCCTGGTCCGTCTCCTTCTCCGAGGGAAGGAATGCAGTCTTGCTAGTTGTAATTAGCGTTACTGGCGTATACATCACCCACAGAGTATGGCTATGGAATTAATACCTGATACAAGCTGGCATGAGAGTCATATGACTGTGCTGCTTTAGAATCAAGGCCTACATTAGAAGTGAGAAATTTCAGGAATTTTTTTCGTCTTTGACTTTCCATCTGTGAATGTTTGTTAAACACAATCTACAGCTGAAGCCTGAGCACAAAGAAATTGCAAAATATAAGGAACAGTAGAAGTTTCCATTAAGAATTTGTTCAGAGCCAGTAATTTTATTCATTCATAGTGTGCAATTAAAAACAACGTTCATAAATCCTTAATATTTCTACAGGTTTGTATCACAACAATGTTAAAAATGCTCAAGTGCTACAAGTGGGTTGTTCATTTACCTTCCACAGAGCTATGGGATAATTGGAATGGCTCAGGATGTGAACCTTTTTATGTGTGTGAAAAGCCTCAGAGTGACCAACCTACTTGCAGATGATTTCTACATTCATGCTGAAATATTTAAAATGGTCCAGTGTCTTCACTTATCTTCCTAATTCCTACCATTGGTTAAAGAATAAGTTACTTGAGCCATGCTTTTAAATAGTAGCGTCTTAATAAATAATGCATTCATGACAACAGAGGGTACTGAATGTTTCCCTGTTCTTCCTCTTCAGTGTAGGAACAAGTTACAATTATTTTTTTTCTCTGTCCTACTGAAACCACAAGTTCCCTAGAAGGCAACGTTAATAAAAAACTGACATGTTGTTCTGACTGGTACTATGCACTTGGTTCTTTATCTTCTACAGTCTGAAGAACTGCAGTTATTATCATTACATTTTTCCATGAAGCCACATTTTAAACAAAATATAAGAAAGGAAACTGTTAACAGTATCTGGTACTTTTGTGCATCCAAAACCCAAGTTAATTTGCACAATTCATGGAGCATTACAGCAAGGTCTAGGAGGCTGATGACCATAAAAATACATTCACAGGGCATACAATTATAGATCAGCCACAAACCATTAAAAAGTGTCTTTTCAACTAGAACTAAACTGGTCTTTCTACACAAAGGCTAGAGAAAGAGTCTTCCCAGGACTGACAAGCACATATCTGCAGGCAACATCACTCTTCAGGCTGTTCTGCTTTCACAGAAGAAGCTGTCATGCTCACCTAGCATTTTATGTTTCTGTGAAGTTTTTAATCCAAGATAAATGGGATGTATGTTCAGTCATGTAAGTATATACTTACAAGCTGGATCTGAAACAGCAAAGCAGCACGTTTGAAGGCATTAAGCAGCATTTTTGGTTGGACGCAGCAAAGACTTGATACAATCACAGTGGGTTTTGACTATATGAAGCATTTGTCTGCAGCCCCACTGATTACGTGATTTAGAGTTTCTGCAGAACCAGGATGGTAGTGTTCATCACAGTAGGCTGCTGCATTTTTTCCACTTACACATCTTTAAATAAGATTTTTAAAGGGTTCAATTTTTAGAATTGCCTTTTAAGTTATAAAGCTTTAATACTCCAACAAATAAAATAACAATAAAACCCTTAAGATGCCTGGAGAATTAGCATTATTTCTCCTATTACAGACTTCAAACTTATCTATATAATGTGCTTTTTTGACCATCTTTTTGGAAGGAACAGTCAACATCTGATACCGTATTTCTGAAGATTTATTACCTTAATAGTTCAGTTTAACTCATCATTCAGCATCTGAAAATAAAACAAAAACTTAATTTCCAATGTGCATTTGATTGTTTTAACTATCTTCACGAACTGCAAGTCACCACAGAATTACAAGTAACTATTTGTTCCAGTTATTTCATACATTAAACTAACTGTGCAGCACAGTAAGGTAGTCTCAACCTAGTACACAGCGCAGTCTGTAAGGAAAAGGTTCTTCCCTTGTGTTCTCTATGATTTCAATACTCAAAGACACTCAGAGCAAATAAAAAGCTATCCCACTCTGGCCCATTTTGATAATCATCTCTGAATGGCCTCCACTAACTCATAAGGACTCAAGCTCTTAGACCACCGACTTCGGCA
>NW_010157612.1:14037-17316 GCF_000695765.1 Mesitornis unicolor
CAGGGAACAGTTTCTTACCAAGTACCATTTCTATCATCATCATTTATCGTAGCACAAATAGCAATTTAACTGTCACCTCCCCGAATCTCCCTTTTAAACAGTGAGCTGAACTACAAGTCTGAAACATTTCCATTAGCAGTCCAAACATTTGCTGGCAAGCCTAAAAACAACATGCTAAGCAACTTAAAAACCATAAATAAATAAAAATCAGTGTGCATTACAAAATCTTTGATTCCCAGCCCCTCAAAGCTTAAAGAAACGCAACTGTCTTGTCCAATCTGTCCATCTAGATGTTCTTAATTCCATAACTGTCAGCTTCATAGCTGCCTTTTGAGTGCAATTATCCCTTTTAACACTTAAGTACTAAGGCAGCAAAAAAAAGTGAGCTTCTTGGTCCAGAAAACCGTAGCAGCAACACACAAATTTAGTCTTGAAATGTGTCTTTTTTTACTTTAAAAATCATTTAATAGATTAAGGAAGACCTGCTTATACCAGAGTACTGAAGGCTGAAATCAGGTGCTGAACTCAAGCCATGTCTATGGAAAAATACTGTTAGCCAACACGGTAATTACACAGTATCTGTGATGTCAGCAAGCACTCCAACTGTTAAGCAAACCAAGTCAATTGAGCCATAAGAAAAACAAAACAAAACAAAAACCCAAAAACCACACAACCAAAAAACCAACACAAACCACGTAGCAACTGGAATCTCACCTCTACCCCCCCACACCTTTTTTTAATAAAAGGCGTCAAAAACTTGATCTATTGCAACAGCACCACTGAATTCCCCAGTATTTTTGAAGAAACAGATGTAAGGAACACTTCAAGTTTCCAGACTGTTGTTTCTCCACTTGCATCTACTTTCTACCTTGGAAATTTGTTTCAGTCACCATTTTCAAGCAGTGGTCACTGATGAACCACTTGCTATAGGAAAGCAAGACTAAACCCAAAGATTTCCTTGAAGAAATATATATGGTACACAGTTCATTAACTAAGGTTGTTACCAGGCTAGCACAGAAAAAAAAAAAAGTTCTTTCCTGTGGTTAGTTACAATGGTTCATTAAAAAAATTACATAAAATGTTTCTCTCCAAAGTGTCTGAAAAAAGCTTCCAAGAACGATCAGAGCTGCAGCAGAAGGGGCAGAATCCAGAACTATGTTAAGTGGTTTTCAACACTTACTGTTTGTGGAGTTTTTACATCACTACATAGTAGCTATACTTGTCACTTAAAGCAGATTTGCAAGTTTCCAGAAATCTGAAAAGAAATGACAGAAGCAATTTTTCTCCCTTTTCTCTGCTTAGCCAATCCTTGTTCTTGTATTTCGAAGGCACTGGTTCACATTGTGGCTAACCAAGTGGCACATGAATGACTTTTTTAGCGTGCAAGAGGCCACAAGCCTGTTTGACCTTGAAAGATTACGCTCTCAACTCAGAGGGAAACAAAGATCCGAAGTTAAGATGCTACCTACTTTGTACTTTTAAATGCATTACAGGCTCAGACATTAGTCAGCCTCCAAACTGATCTTCCCCTCCACAGGGCACAAGGTAAGGGCTGTGGATCAGGACCACTCCTTCACAGCTGTCTCATTCTCCCGGAGCCTGGAAGCTCTTCAGTCATACGGCTCTACCTACCAAGATCTTAAACATCTTGCAAGTCTTCCTTCTTTTAGTTAGGATTTCACCACTGCACTGTGAAGGTAGCTTGTGTTTTCTGTAGGACAGATCTTTAATAATTTGATGACAAGTTATCTGAAAATTGCCTTTAAAGTAGCCTAGACATGCTTTATCTAACACCAGAATAGCATTAGAGTTTATTCATAATAATTTGTAAAATGAACACAACCCAAACTGACATACAGCTGTTGCCACTCATTTGTATACCAGGAAGTTGTATCTGGGGGTTTCTTTATAGGGTTAATTTTAACTCCTACATAGGTCAGGACTCTAGTGCAAACTGTTGCCTGGCATGACTCAGGACTATGACAGAGGCAGCTGTCAAAGGAAGGAATCCTTAAATCTGCATAACTCCTGAGTCATGAAATCATCCCAGTACCTACTGCCAGAATCACTGCATTTATTCCAAGTTATATCTAGCCACAAACTCAATTGGCAAAACTTAGAGAACCACAGAATGGTTTAGGTTGGAAGAGACCTTAAAGGTCATCCGGTCCAACCCCCCTCCCATGGGCAGGGACACCTCCCACCAGACCAGGTTGCCCGTAACTTGTCAGGAGAAATACCTACATTTATACCTCTGCTAGTTTAATCTTGCAGAGACCTGGCCTTCAGTTTCCATCTTGTTCCCCATGTTCAAGTAGAATGAGCAAACTATTATTTATTCTGATTTAATCAGAGTTGACATTTCTCAGCAGCTCACAGCTGAGCATCTCCCAACTTAAACACTCTATTACTTTCAGCCACCTTCAAAACACCCTTAGGTGCTGCTGCTCTTGGTCCAGTATTTCATGAGTTAACTGACATACTTCTGTTGCTGCTTCCACTCTTTCAGTAACTTATCAAACAATTATTTCTGCTCAGATGTGTTCATTTTTCTCTCTTGCATTAATTTCCCTTTTCCTCTGGGGACTCAGCAATACCAGCCTTTATTGGTCAGGCTACTTTGTGCATTCATATTCTTCCCAATGTAACTGTGAGCAAAGCCCATCCCATGGGGATTAAGTGGGTTACGCTGTATCAGGCCAAATTACTATCTGCTCTACAGAGAATGAAAACAAAAATAAAACACTAAGGACAAGGCACATTATTAACAAAAGAACTCAATCAAACAAGAACACCCAAACCCAAAACCTTTAGGAATTCTTACAAGCTTTTTGGTGGGAAGCTTTTATTAATCGTGAAACATTTATGTAACATCACAGTTCTAAGGAGCTGAAAGATCCGTTTCTCATGATTTATTACTAAATTGACACAAAATAAAATACAGCTTGAAAGCTAAATACATCAAGTGACCCTCTACGAATTTTTTTTTCCACATATTTTAAATCGAAGGAAACTGACGGTCTGAGCACTCAAAAGCAAACAAGGACTGCCAGACCCTTTCTTTATTTAGCCTCGCACACCCTATTTTTAACTTATCAGAAAAAGCTTTACTAAAATTAAGGCAACAAACAGAGCTCCAACCTAAAGGAGATCGAGAAAAATAACAACTCATTATAAACTCCACGTTGATACTGAAACACTGAGGTAGTTGTACCATCCTTTGGCTAGGATTCTCTAGAAATAAAAGTTCCAGGGAAAAAAAAAATATATATATATATA
>NW_010157613.1:0-4287 GCF_000695765.1 Mesitornis unicolor
ATATATAGGGCTGTGTTTTCTGCTCAAAGCCCCTTTGTTCTTTCTTTCAGCTGTATGCCTCTCCCAGGAGGCACAGGCTGTGGCCTCTGTTTCCTGGGTTTGCTGTGTTCAGAAAGCAAGGTGGATGACTGACAGGGAATTTCATGGGTTGCTTCTGCCTCCCTTTGCTGTGTGCAAGTTTTGCAGAGCTGGTAAAGGCACCATAAATAGCTCATGTTTTGGGAGCAGAGTGGGTATGCCTTCACTAGCTTAGAAAAACCCCTGTTCATTTGGGGACTTGCAGATGGTGACTTACAAGTGCTGTTGCAGGAATTTTGGTTAAATACAGTAGAAGAGAGGGTGATTTCTGGAGATACTTGAATCTCTTGGTTGCTTTGATCGAGTCAGAAATTCTGCTGGGGAGCACATGTGTGGAAACAGTCTTGCTCAGGTACTTGGCTGTCTGTTGGCCATGGTGTTGGATGTTTGAGGATCCCCGTCTGGCTCTCGGCACTGAATAGGAGAGCTTTGCTGTCTGACAAATTTCTGATGGTGTAGTTTGACTTTCTGTAATGGGGAACTCAGATTACGCTTTCCCAGGGCAAACTGGAGCACTTCCAGGGCAGGCTATGTTGAAAAGACCACCTCCTCCACTTGCAGAAGAAGGCATGAGGAATTTGAGAAGAAAGCTGATTTTTTTTTCCCAGGGAAACCCACACCAGCTAAGGGAGTCTGAAACATACGGATGTTTCTCCACCAAATTATGAGGGACAGAGCTGAACCTTGCTCTTCGTAAGACCTACTTCACTAAAATGTGCAGTAGTGGGCACTTCCCATGAAGTGTGGACACTTTCCATGGAGCTGGGGCTCTTACTATGCAACCTGAGTTGTTGCAGCCTGAGAGGGGCCAGGGATAGCAGGGTACTACTGCAATGTAGGTGTACTTTGTTGACTGGTGGCCATTAAAGTAACAGGGTTGCTGTGTGTCACCTCTTGTCTTTTAGGGCCTTCTGAGATAGAAAGGTAATTTCACAAGAGGGACTGGAGGAGGGACTTGGTATTTAGCTGGCAGGGTGCTCACTGTTCACGCTGTATGTGGCTCTAAGGCAGCGTATCCCTCTGCTGTTCTGTGGATGACTTGTCTTGATTATCCATCCTAAGCAAAGACCAGGCCAGAGGGCTTTTCTTCTCTAAGCAGGAAAGCTGCTATCCTCCACACACTGTATCTGTGGTTTCCAAAGCAATCATCTCTTCTGCGCTGCTCTGGTGCTGGGCAGCCACATGCTTTGGCACCCGGGTAAGGTCCCTGGGCCATTCAAGCTGCTGCTGAAGATATGGTTATCTGTGTGTGATTGAGCATGGGCTGTCTCGGCTAAACCCAGCATGCTCTTTTGATCCCACAGCTGTAGGCATTTGTGGTGGCTGGGCTCCTCCATGATGGCAATTGCCTAACGTATCATTGAAAGGAGAAAAAACAACCCAGAAGTGCTGGCTCTGGTCTCTGCATACTTCTGGACTGATTAAATTTTTTCAGAGCTGTCTGGGTCAGATATCTATGCAAGAGGCTTGTGGGACATCTGTTGGGGACAGCTTTGGAGTGGGGACTGTGGGCTCTGAGCATGGGACCGTTTTCTCTTTGGTGTCTCCTGGCCTTCCTCCTTGCTTGCAGGGGTGTGCGGCTACTGCTGGGGTGGGGGGTTGCTGCCCTAGCATATCTGCTGTCATGCCCCTCTTGCTCAAAATTAAGTACTAAAGCTAAAAAGAGAAAAATGATTTAATGTCTGCATACCATGAGGTTAAAAGTCATGGTGGTAAGACCAGAAAGCATTGTGGGTATACTGTTAGTGAGGTGCTAATTGTGTACTAAGGAGGGGCGGCTCAGGAGAGCACAGAGGTTGGCTTTAAAGCTGGGGTTAACCCCTTGAAAGGGTCCAGGCAGCACAAGAGTGCACTGGGCAGTGCAAGAGCCTTTGTGAATGGTACAAGGTAGGCTGGCTTCTGGCAAAACTTGGCAAGCTGAAAGATGCTTTTGGAAACTGTGGTGACAGTGGTAGCGGAGTGGATGGAGAGCTTGGGCAAGCCTACTTGTTTGTAAGAACTTTGTGTTAAAGTAGTGGCTGTGCCCTCTTTGCACTGGTGCCTCCTTCCCGTGACTGCACACTTGGCTGAGTTTGTGGGGAAGGCCCTCTGTGCCTGTGCTTCGTCTAATTAAAGACACCATCTGCCTTCCCTTTAGAAGTGCTCCATCCAAGGTTGCTGGGCAGTGGATTGCGCCTTTGTCCAGCTTCACCAGCTCCAGCCGTGCGTTACTGCCCTTCCTGCAGCCAGGGCTGTGCTGAGCTGTTAATACCTGCTGAGTTAGTGAGAAAACTATCCCTGTGTCTGTGTGCGTGTGTAAGTTTTCTGAAACGGCTCCAAAAATGCTGCAGAGAAAAGCTAGTACCGTTTCAGGAAGGCAAGGTGGGGAATGTATAAGTGGAAAGAAGGTGAGAGCCCAAGAGCCACAGGACCTTTCTCCCCCCCAGTTACACCAACAAAATGTGTAGAGTGCAGCTGGCATTTATTTGTTCAAGGATTTTTTCCTTTTCCTTCTAGTCTATAAAGCTAATTTTCAGCTAGACCAGCATTGAGGTCTAGCTGGTAGTAAGAACTGCAAAGTCAGGTGGACATATAAGTCATAGGAGTAAAGATGGTACGGGAGGGCAGGGACAGGCTGTCCCTTTGCCCTGGTGTTGTCACAGAACAGCTTCAGCTCATGGTGAAACCATGCTGCTGTATGTAAATAAGCCCCAGTTGGGAGGGCAAATGCATAGCAAAGCAAGTGGGTCAGTGCATGATGGAAGTTAATCTCTGGCTGGTTATGGAATTTGAGGACTGCCTGGCAGGTGTCTTAGCCACCCCACTGTGTTATCACTGATGTGGTGCCAAGGGTTTCATAATGGTAAAAACCTGGTAAGGTGTGTTATGTTGGTTATCTGGCAGGCAGAAGGTGAGTTGGGAAACATAGGTAGACCCTAGGCTCTTTGCTTTGCTAAGTGTCCATCACCCTCATGGGGTGTGTGCATGTGTGCAGCTAGTTAGTGATTTGGCCTCTTATGAGGGATAATTCCAGAGAAATGTGCTAGTGTCAGACTGCAAGAGAGATCAAGATATTTTTGAATAGGAAACCTGCTTTGTGAACTTTATTACAGGCATTGCTGAGAGCAGGTGTGAATATTCACCTTTAGAAAGGGAAGCTTATAGGAACATCATCTTCATCTTCAGTGTTAATTGAAAGTAATATTGTCACCCGATGGCTATTTACTGTTTGAAACTGGGTTTGCAGGCTTCCTGTCTGCTCTGCAGAGGAGCAGCCTTGTTTCTAAGTGTGGTAACAGCCCTAATGAATGACAGTATCTGAGAAGCATTTTAAGAAAGGGATTTCAGTTCTCCTGACTCCTAACATGAGCCCTTCTGTTGTTTGTCTTTAGAAGGCCCATAGATGAAATTACTTGTTGAGCTGTAGAAAGTACAGCATCGATAATGAAAACTTAAAGCTAGAAAATTAGTTATTCCCAACATCAGGAAACTTAAAGGAAAAAAACTTCCCCCCACCCAAATCCTTAACCCTGTGTCATTAAATTAATCACTTCATCAATCACTTAAACTTTCATATCTGCTTTGCTAATAGGCAATAATGTTAATGCTTATGTTTAAGAATGGAAAGAGAGAAGGAAGAAAGTATATTTGCAATATGGACTAGTTAACATGTCAGGGTAACCTTGGTTTTGGTAACTCAGACCGTTTGAAGGTTCAAGCTCACCACCTTTCATGTTTGAGTGTGTGAGCCCTTGCATGGGGGCTTAGCCCTTCCAAAAGAAACTGAGAAACTTATGGGTTGGTGGTAATGAGGTCTGGGGTGATTTTTATGTCTGAGCTGATTTTGGTAGCACTAATAATCTGAACAGTGCTGTTTGTAAGAGCTTCCTTTGTGGGCTGGCTTCTTGCTGGTTATTGGGCTGCGCTCAACAGAGCACTCCTCGTTATTCTGGAGCGTGCAGGCTTAGATGTCCATACGACCCAGCTCGGTTAAATCGAGCCCTTTTCCTGGCTAGTTGAAGGTGTTATTGTGAGTGGCAAACCTGATATAAAGCAGGGATAGCAATGCGTGTCAAGCTTGGTAAAGCAAAAAAAACAAGGTGGGGGAAAAGTATATATGCATGCATATGAGTGTATATATTCAAATTAGGAGGTTATATATATTTTTTGTGGTGATATTAATATTTTAAGGGAATGTATTATGTGCCAAGAGTATTTCCCTGCGCTGTA
>NW_010157613.1:4318-35023 GCF_000695765.1 Mesitornis unicolor
GGAAATACTTGCTTATGCATACACTCATAATTTTTATTTTTGCTGGGGAAAATGAGCTGTGTGTTCACTTTAAACCTATCAATGGGACCTCTTAGGAAAAAAGCTACGGTTGCAAACAGTGATAAATATGCTTGTGCATTTTGCCAGATCAGGAATCTGATATATTTGACTTGTGTGAGCTTAAAAAAAGACAAAAAAACCTCAGTACACCCCATCTTCCTCTACTACTTGTGAAAGCACATAAGACTTTCATCTGGGTCTGCTCCACCACTCTCTGGGTAATTTTGCAGACTGAGGAGCAAAGCAAGAGTACGTGAGAGGAGGCAGGGCAATTCCTTTGCATTTCACAATGCTCAGGTGAAGTTTGTGTCACACTGGGGGAAAGCGATGGAGCATTACGTTCTCGCATCTTGGGGTGCTTTCCCATTCAACCTGGGGCTGCAGTGAGGTGGAAGACGTGTTGAGTGATGGTTGCTGGGAATAGATGGGTTAGAGATGGGCTGGTATTCAGCCAGTTGCATGGTTCAAAGCTTATCAGTGAAATGCTGTGGAGGCACGCATCCAGCTCCAAGGCAGCTGGGTGAGAGGGAGGACAGCTCATGGCACTTTCCTGGGCTGCTGCAAAAGGTATCCCACAATAGCCCCAGCGACTCTCTTTACAGAATTTCCAGACTTCTAGCCTTGTAAAAAAATTAACCTTTTAACTAAACTCCCCATAATTGATCACTGTGGAAGCATTACTTTGTCTTTAAAAAGTGAAAAATTCAAACTTTATTTCCCTCTGCCACCAATTTGGAGTTGTTGCTTCCTGATGTAAAAGGCATCATAAGAGCAAACTACTGTTAACCCAGTGAACATCCCCTGTTTGGGCTGGGCTGTTGATAGACACTGCACTGCCCTGGCTATGTCAACTGTGTGGTTGACAGGGTTGCCTCTTGGGAAGCCTGTTTTCTTGCTGTTTCTACAATTTTTGGGACCATGGGACACACACAGTAGTCACCGTGATGTTGGAAAGCAAAACCATCCCTTTCCCATCTCCTGGCTTTTAAACCAATTTATTGTCTGCGTGTGCTAATGCGCCTTTCTGCTCTTGAATGGCTTAATGTGCTTGATTGGCAGGGGGAGTTAATAAATTGTTTCCTCCTGTCAAATTGCTCCCGTACATTGATGGCTTTGGAATTAACTATAACCACTGGGGGGAGGGGAAGCAGGAGACATCATTGTTGGACAACTCGATGAAAACATCTGTTCAATTTGCGGCGGCGGTCAGAAGAGTGAATAAGCACTGTGAGCTCCCTCTCTTAAAGATTTATTAATATTGCTTTTTATGTGAGAGGGAAAGATTTCAAACACTTGACATTTAACGGTTAGTAACTCAATATTATTCCATTCATCTGCATGGGTTTGTCAAACGCCTGCTCTGCTTTGGATCACATAGGCTGTCTTTCTGCATGTCTGCAATTAGGACGGTGATTCGGTACCTGCATATGGAGGAACGTCTGTCTTTTTTTTTTCTTTCTAATTGATTATTAGGTTTTAGGTGAGAGATCGTGTTATGGAACATAAAATACCCTTTCACAAACAGTGACAAGGCTTTATTGCTTGAAACAGAACAGCAGAGTAAGACGTTAATATGAAAATAGGAGGGGGGAAAAGGACTTCAAAATGTAGAAAGTCCAAGGGAGACTGACAATTTTGGGTGTGAGGAGAAGTGAGGAGTGTTCTCACAGGCAGAGTTTAATGGTTGTTACTAATGATTTTGGGAAATAGAGGGGAAGAAACAGATATGGCAGAAGACTATAAAGTAACAGCACTGCAGAAAGCTGCTCTGGCTCTTGAAATGCACCTTTTCCCTTATGACAGCTGCATCAAATTAAACACATCCTAGTGAATAAAACTATTTCTGTATGAAAGAGCACTGATGTAAAACTCAGTGTAGTGGGAGGGTAAGGCAGGTAGGCGAAGGGATCACGTAGAAAGTGCTGTCCTGAGCATGTCTCTCTCCCACCATCTGTGGGGCAGCTTTTCCTAGCTCCCTGGCTTCTCCAAGTTGTTCTTTGTCATGGAAAAATTGTTGCATTCTGGGGACGCTGTCTGCAGTCCCATCAGGTACAGAGCTTGAGTGACAGCTTGCAGAAAGCACATCAGCCAGAAGCTATTACCTGTGTACTTTGGTGAGGTGGGGGAAATAGTCATAAATTAAGGCTTCGTACTGGAGAGGGCAAGGGAAAAGCAAAAATAAATTCCCAAGCTAGTATCATCATGCTGCAACTGGATGCTTTTGTGGAAACCATAAAAATAGACAGGATCCTCCAAGTTTACACAACCCCGACAGCGAGGGACAGAGGAGGGTGAGCCCTGCTGGCACTGGGATGCTTCGCAGCCATTTTTTGGCAAATGTCAGGCAGAAAAGGTCCCTCCTAGGAGAAGGGGAGACTGCTACCTCTCTGGATTTTAAACCAGGAGCTTGGTTTTGGAGATGTATTTTTTTTTTCTTTTGCTTTCACACCTCGAGGAAGAAGAGACAACATATTCTGGTCCTGTTGCAGAGCAAGCTTGAAAGGTGCAGAAGGGCAGCGTTTTAAATACAGTTTGCTGATTTGCATTTTTTGTAGTCATTAGAAAAATCCATATTTTTCCAATTTCACTCAAAACCACGCTGTTGGCTTGGGAAGTTGTTGGACTGAGCGAGTCAT
The DNA here is from genome assembly GCF_000695765.1 of Mesitornis unicolor. Taxonomy (NCBI): domain Eukaryota; kingdom Metazoa; phylum Chordata; class Aves; order Mesitornithiformes; family Mesitornithidae; genus Mesitornis; species Mesitornis unicolor. The sequence goes on from NW_010157613.1 coordinate 7,015, forward strand.
TAGCTGGCTGCATGATTTCACATCTCCAGTCTTACCTTTTGCTTTCTTTGGATCCTCAGTGCAGCATCTCTGGTTTTGGGGACCCCCTTGTGCATCACTTTGGGATCCTGCTGGGTGGGGTATGGGGTAGAGGGCTCTACCTCTTGTCTTGCTTTTGTTGTTTCACCCCCACCTCAGCCCATGACACAAAGCACAGAATCTCATATGTTACTCAGTGGAAAAGGAAACCCTGCAAAGGGCTTGTATGGGACACGTGTATGCAATTAATATTGCTTGAGAATAATTTCCTGCTTTCATGACAGCCCTTGAATATTTTTTAACCTTGTCCTTTATGTCTAAATCTAAAATATTGGCTTCTTATCCAAGACTGAAAAAAGTGCATGTGTGCAGTGCTAAATATGACAGAAAGCTGGTCTATCACGGCAGGCTGCTGAGCTGGAGAGGCGTAGGGAAGTGGTATGATTTGCAGGCCACATCGAGGTGGAGAAGGCTAGCTTGGACTGCAGCATAAATAACAATTAGCTTCTGGATGCTCTTGCTGGATGGTCTCCATAACATGGTACAAAGGTCCCTGGGCTCGAGGAGAACTGGTGCATTTTGCATGAGAAGATGTTTCCTTGCACATTGTATCCCTGCCTCTCTTGGACTTTGCGTCCTTTGAACAGTGCTTGGGCTGCCATGGGCAGGTGTCTTTGGTAAGGATATTAGGAGAGGGTTTCTTTCTCTTCCTTCATAGAGGCCAGAATCTGATGGTTGTGGCTTTGCACTCTTCAACAAGTTCCCAGCTTTTCTGGCCTCAGCTTCCTAAGCAGCAGCAGCAGCAGTCTGGGGAAAAAAGGCTCAGAGCCTGCTTGCTGTTCACAAAGAGCTTGTTAGTTCAGATCAAAAGCCAAAAGTGCCACGGTGGGCATCCTGCTGTAAAATCAATTGGAATCTGCTGGAGATGCTGCTTTACAGTGTTTTGGGGGTTTTTTTTCTCCTCCTCAGAGACAAAAGCTCACCCTAGGAACCAGCAATACTGAGGTGGTTTGGTTCTGGTTTGTCCTTTGTGTATCTTGTACCCAGTGCCATCATCCACGTGGGCAGAGGGACAGTTTTCATTGGGATGTTGATCCCAGAAATTCCTACCCACTCTCCCAAGAAAAAACGGCAAACCAAACCAAACCAAAAACCAATAAAACAAAACCAAATAAACCCGCAAACCCCCAATGTTAGCCCAGATCTTCATGCAGCCTTTTCTGACCAAGAAATAACATCAGTATTTGGCTTCCCTGGCTGAAGGGTGCTGATAGGGTTGTGAGAGGTCGTGACAGTGGGGTTGGCTGGGCGAGCTGCTTCTCCAGACGAGGTCTCATCCCTGTTATCTGTTAAACCCACTGTGTTGTAGAAGTGGAAGTGGCCTCAGGTGGTTGGATAATAGCATCTTTAATTGTGCTCTGAATGAGATTAACTTCTTATATGACAGTTTGACATCTTTATTCTTATAAATGTGTGCTTATTTTTTTAATATATAATTTTGGTAGCGAATGTTTTCCTTTTGTTTAATGGTGTCTGTTACCTTGCTGGTTGGCCACCTTCAGATTCCCAGGCTCCAAGGGCAGGCTGGGGTCTAGGGATGCTGCTCCTACTCCTTTCCTTTTTAAATGGTTACTAGCTGCAATGTGAGGGCATTCTCATTTCTTTATTATTTATTATTTTGGTGGCAACTAGTCCTCTGTGGAGTCTGGAGTTACTCAGGCCAATGTAGGGGACGATGGGATGGTGCTGTGGACCATGACTCCCAAAGGTCGTTCAGGAGGAGCAATATCTGTGGGCAGAGGGATGGTTAACACTGTTCCAGTGAGAGGTTAAAGAACTGGTCATAGGTTTGCACCAGTTACCATTGCCTGGCCAAAACAGAGAAAATTATTCAAAATACCATTATCTTGCAGTAGAAAAAGTGCTGGCCATGGGTACCAACTGTGGCCGGGGAGGGGGCTTGGGATGCTGCTGGGAAAGGGTGCAGATACCAGTGAGGCTGTGAGTGCTCTGGCAGGGGCTGGGGCCATCTCTGGGCAGTGGGGAAGGGAGCTGTGGAGGGTGGGGGCGGCTGCAATCTGTTGACTCCACAAAAAGTAGTTTCTGTGATAGCTTTCATGCTATTAAATGGGATAACAAGGTCAGTAGTGCTTTTGCCTGGGAGAGCTTCAGCCAACGCTTCTATCAAAACCAATATTAATTTTCACTAATTAGGAGCTGCAGCTAATGAATGTCTCAGCTAATTTACCTCATCCATAATGAGGGAGAGGAGTGGGTCAGGCACCCGGGATCAGAGCCTGCAAATCTGCCTCCTCTTTGCTCTCTCTTTTTCTCTTGGCTGAACATGCATTTGTCACCCGAGTGGCTTGCCATCTGTGGGGCCACAGGCATGTGTGTGGTCTCTCCTGCCTTTCCTGGGGCAGGAGTGCTTTGAGGAGGCAGGGAAGGAGCCATATGGGAAGAGGCACTGTGCAGCGGGTGTTGTCTGGTCCAATCTGAAAGGTATTCACAGGCGAGTGACTGATGAGGTAAGGCAGAGAGGGCTTGGCATCGCCCAGCTGGCTGCAGTGGGCAGAGCTGGCTGCTGCAAGGGGGAGGCAGGCAGGGAACCTGCTGCCTGCTCCGCAGGGTGCGAGGTGGTGCTGGGGCTCAGCACCAAGCAGCAAGGGAGGAAGAAAGAGCTTGGAAGGATTTACAAGGGAAATTTGGGGAAAGAAAAGGAGGACTGTTGTCCTGAAGGGGAAGTTGTACCAAAGTGTGTTTGCTCTTGAAACTCTTCAATGAATTTCAAAAGCCTTCACTGTATGCTTTATCCCTGTTCTCTTCCATATCTTTTATCCAAAAGATTGCTGCATGCCAGGATGCACAAGCCAGCCTGGAAAGCACCCTGAGCACAAAGTGATGAAGCACTTTGTCTGTCACCATTTGCACAGTCTTCTGACTCCCTAAAGTGAGTCTCTTTCTCTGATAGAGTATTGCTGTGGGTCTTTGATTTTGTGACAAGCTGGGCAAGCGTTGCAAAGGACAGGCATGCTTGCAGGGACTGAATTTTTTTACCAGGTAGCTCATGTGCCGTGCAGGTTGGCTTTCAGCAAAGGCTGCAGGCGGGAGTATTCCACAGACGTTGCCAACAGTACTAATAGAAAGCTAGTTTTTGATCTGGACTCATCCCTGTTCATCCTGTAAACTTGATCTGACGGCTCAGGCAAGGAAAGAAAGTGTACAATGTCCATTGTATCCGTCTAAAATGGCTCAGGTTTTATAGTTTGTGCTCTCTAAACAAGGTGGAAACTGAGAATTATCCACAGAGATTGTTTTAAGTGAGAATACACTAGAGAAATTTTTGGTCTGCTTTCAGGCAGCTCATTGTTAGGAATGGACAAAATTGACTGAACAAATGATTCATTGGTTTTATTCACACTGCCCTGACTATAAACCCCAGGAGCCTTCCTTGTTGGAATTGATCCGTTCTGCTAGCAAAGGGATAATTAACAAGCACACCATCAGTCTGTCCTGACATGTGCTTGAAGGAGGACACAAGAGCTGTTGCCTTGTGTCAGGCAGCTTTCCTAACAGACATCCCCCTGTTTGAGGTTTCTGAGGCCTTGAGAAAAGGATTTGGCTTTTAGGCATGCCCTGAGAAACTTGCAGAGGAAAGTGATGTGCAGAGAAGAGCCTGTCTTGGAAACCATCTCACCAAGAGCATCTTTTTGGGGCATCCCACGACGTTCAGATGGGAGCTGCTCATGGTCCTGGCTCTCATCCAGATGCATGCACGGTGGGCTTTGCATCTGGCAGCCCACCAAGTTCTTTTTGCTGCCAATCTGTATCCAGCTCCCCAGCTAATCCTGGCTTGGACCAGTTTATTTGATTTCTTTTCGAGCTGCTGGTCTGTGAAATTGTGACCCAGCTCATGGTAGCTCCTGGTAAGCATTCTGCCTTTACCTGCTGTAAGGCTTGCTGCACCGACTAATGGCTGGGCTTCTTAACTTGTTCTTCCCCAGCTCCCACTATATCTGTCATCAGCTTTGGTGTAGCAGCAGGAAGGCCGTGAATGGATTACGTATCCGTGTCCTCAACACATTCAGAAAACACTTTCTCTCCTGCTTGTCCCATATACTTTGGTCTTCAACAGCGACAAGGGCAACTTGTGGATAAGCAAGTCCCAAACACCTTTATAACGTAAAACTCAAACTGTAAGCCCTTAGGCTTACCTGTGGCCACCTTTAACATTCTCATGGAGACTTCATTCGATGCCACAGTTGAAGGCCCGCATTCAAACAAGGTAGAAAGGAGGAAGAATAAGAAACTGAGAGAGCAAAACGTAGCCTGTTCCTTGGTGGCACAGTTCTCGTGAGGGAGTCTGAGCTTTATGGCCAACTACTCCTGCAAAATCAGTCTGCAAATAGGTCCTTTATGTGCTTTTATGGCCTTTGCTGCGTATGTGCAACCTACAGAGAGGTGCATGCTGCCCAGTATTTTGCTTGGCCAGAACAAATCCAGCGGTAGTTCAGATCTGAGCTCTGCTTGGGAAGTTGGCAACACAAAGTTTTGAAGGGCAGAGAAAACTCCTCTTCGGTATTTTCTTAGCTAAATTTGCTGACCTCTGCAGGTCAGCTCTAATCTGAGGAGCAGCAGTTAGTACCATACTCATCTGCTGCGTCAATCCCAGCCTCCCACCATCACCAGCCCTCCCATCTGGCAGCAACAGTGACAAAACAACACGTACCGTAGATAACAACCGTGAGGAGTTGCTCCACTGACTGACCCTGCTTTGAGCAAAAAGACACAGCTTGTTAGTATGTTGTCAGTACCAGAGGAATGTCTGGGAAATCTTTAGATGGAAATCCCATCCTAGAGAGATTATGCAGTGCGACTGTGCTGTATTTGGATGACAAATATGTGGGGTTTTGTTAATGTGCTGGAGGAAGCTGTATTTTCAAGGTTTACCCCGATTTCTACAGCACCTGCTGGCTGTTGGAGTTGCAGTACCAGTCACTCTACAAAAATAATAGTGTGGTGCTGACAGTGAAATATAAGCAAACAGCAGCATCCATGAACTCCTTGATGGTATTTGTGACTGGGAAGATGCAGCCTCATGCATCAAATGTCTTGTGGCAATGGATTTCCGCTCCTTGCAAAGGAAGCGTTGGAGGGAGCCGGTATTGTTTGCAAACCTCTCATCTTGGCTGAACACAAGGAGGGGTGACTCGCTGTGCTGGTGGACTCCGTGTTTGTATGTGTATGTTTACCCAATCCATTGAGGATGTGGAGTTTGGGATGGTGGGGAGGCTCTCAAACCAGGGTGTACTTTTGCTCCCTGGTGGGGCTCTGCTGGTGAAACATGCCTTCCCGCTGAGCAGATGGGATCTGTGGGACTGCTCAGGCAGCCTGAGGCTGAGCATGTTTACTGCTGGCTCTCCCCCTCTGCTCCTCTCCTGCATGCCCTTTGGTGGGGGCCAAGGTGACTGAGAAAGTTTCTTTGCACTTATGCCCAGAAAAAGCGACCTTCAGGCAGAGTAGTTCCTAGGGAAAAAGCTCCCCCAACCGTGACAGATTTGACTATAAATCTCCAGTATTAATGCCCAGGTTCCCAAGGTCTGTCATCCTGCATGCCAGCGAGGCACACGAGTTGCTCAAAAACAAAGTACCGACTCATCAGTCATTTTGGAGGCATGTCAGAAAGCTGTGGCTGCGAGTGGGGAGGCTTAAGGAAGCCTGTGAGTACCCTTTGTGGGGGTACCTGGGAGAACATCCTCAGTTGGGAGCATGCACAGGCATCCCACAGTGGTCCTGAGCCCCACAGCTGCCCAGGGTGGAGGGTTTCATCCACCACATTGACCTCTAGCCTTCTCAGTACTCAGTCTCTCTGTCACAGCCCTAATTGCCCTGTGCCCACCTGCAGGTACTACTTGAAGCCATGCATTTTCCTTGCACGCAAACCAGGCCTGCCTTTGCAAGGGTTGCTGCCTGTTCCACGCCACATTGGCAGCGAATAACGCCAGCATCCAGCCAGCTGCCACCCGCTGCAAGACAACTCTGTTGCAACTGGTGACGTTATTTTATTTGTTTGGTTTTTTGGTGACTGTCTGTCTTCATTAATAACTCTGAAAGAGGAAAAGAATATATATTTTTTTTTCCTTATGGAAAGATTCAAACTGGTTTTAAAATAGACTCAGTGTGAGTCTCTCTTATTGGTACGGGTATTAAGTTAGTTATGAATTTCTTGCACTTTGGGTCCTAGGAAAATCCTTCTCTTATTCCTTTCTCATTCACTCCTGGTTAATAAAGCTTATTAGAACTCTTTAATAATGACAGATTTAATCTTCACCCAAATTTGAGGAAATTTGGGAGATACCTAGGTCAGGGTGCTCTCTGCATCCTCTCAAGGACAAGGGCTAGAATAAAGGACAACCGAAACAGAGGGAGGAGAAGAAGAAGAATAGCTCTCCTTCAATGGGAAGGTGGAATAGAGGTGTATTTCTTGCTGATGGTAGGAAAATTCTCACCTCTAATGAAGTGCCCTATATGCCTGTGGTGTGGTTGGTTTGGTGGGGTTGAGTATAGACTGAGGGGGTTTTTTTGAGGCTTTTAGCTGTGTCTCAGGCTGCGGAGATTGCTGGTACCTGCCGAATATTGAGGCAATGCCCCAGGGCTACAGGATTGCTCATCCTTTCAGATCTGATGCATTTAAGACTTGAGACACTCTTGTAGGGCCAAATTATCTTGCCATGGCCTCACAGTCTGCAAATCATAGTTGCAGATGGAGAGAGCACGGTGGATTTTCTTTATCCAAGAAGTGGTAAAATAGCACAGCTCTCTCAAACAGGATTTCCCTGCTAAAACATTTAGCACTGAGCTGACCTGTCTGTGCTTTTCATGTATCCTGGGGAGGAAGGCACACCAGGTTTAGACCCTATTCTTTGTGAGAATGTTGCTCTGAGCAGGTATCACTTCCAGGCCAGGTCCTCAGCTCCTCTGACACGTGTTTGCGGTGCAGTGCTATTTCAGTGCTGTGCAAAGCCCTTCAAGCGAAGGGAGCTGAGTTTGCCCACAGGAGGTGGCAGTGCAAGTGGGGATCACCAAGGGGGCCCTCGGGAAGCACAGGAGGTTTCTGAGATGCTGTGAAGGGGCTGGTTTTATATTTTTTTAGTTACAGGCTGGTTCTGCTACAGGGGCTGGAAAAATACTCAATGTATGTGACACAGCTGTCGGGGCAAAGGTGGCTGGGACTTGTCTCTGATGTGTACAGGCAGCTGCTGGCAAGCAGAGGCTGAATTCGGTGGTCAATACCCATTTCTCCCTCAATCAGGGCTTCAGGGGAAAGAGAAGCTCTTTGAAAGTCTTTGAGCAATTGAAAGAAAAGACCCGAAACTGTGACTTATTGGATCACTTTTCTCGTCATAGATTTCCACTTTTAGAACAGTCTGTGAAACCTCAGTGATTGCTTGCTTTTTGTCTTCAAACAACCCAGCAGCTGGGATTTAGCATGAAGTTTTGTTTTCAGTTTGGATTTTAGAATGTTATTTGTTTTTATGTATGAGTAAGGAAGTTTTTTTTTGAGTGTGGGTTGGTCTGGACACCAGGTGAGGGTTCACAGACTTGGCCACCCCTTGCAGCTCTGACCCAGTTTGCAGAAAGAGCTGCATGCAGCTGGGCTGTTGCAGGCCACTATGGCCATGAGAAATATCCCAGGCTGGTGTGTACCTTAGGGCAGGGGTCCCACTGGCGTGATCTAAAAAGTGATTTGGGTAGGGCTCTTGGGAAGTCTGCTGTTGAACACGGCAGTGCAGTGGAGTAAAGGACCAGGAACACGAGGTCTTCCACTTGGTATCTCTTAAAATTGGGTCATCTGGATGGTGTTCTGCCTGTCCCTAAAGTAAATTTCCTTCCCCCTTAGAGAAATGACAGCTTATAAAAGAAAGTGGTGGGTGAAAGCCAAGCCTTGCTGATATGTGTGGGATGGGGTCCTGCTTGCTACTGTTCATCTGCCTTGCCCCATGTAGCTCTAGGTCTGCAACATGAGGGTTTTGCAAGCATCGCTGGCTTCCCGTGCAACATTTGCTTCTCTGCCATCTTAACATAGTGACAAAGATCACAAAAACCCTGTTTCACTTGTCCTAAACATAAGAATTGTTTTTGAACAGTAAAAACTTAACTAGGGTGTTGTATTGCCTCTTGCCCTCTGCCAAAATGCAGCAAACCCTGGAGCAAAGCTTGAGGGTAACAAGAGAGACAGCAACCTTGAAGCAACATTGTGTAGAAGACTAAAACTGTTCTTGTAAGAGGATTTGTGATTTCAGACATGTCATGCGTACTGTATAGGCTACAATTTGTGGTATACAGGCAAGGAGGAGTCTGGGCTTGTTGCATGCCTGAGGGATTACATCAGTCTTGGAAATAGCCCTTCGCTACTTCCTTTCTCATCTCATTTTCTCTTGCTGCTGTGATGAAATTCCTCCAAGAAATGTTCCCCGGAGTTTTGAGGCAACATACACTTGGGCAGATAAGATCCTGAATAACAAACCATGTGGATGCTTGTAAGGTGGTGTGGAAGCTACTGAGAGATGTTTTCACTGGTGTTCTGCATAAAGTCAGTTAATTCTGGTATTCAACTCTGGTCTTGTTCTCTTCATGTCAACTTTTGTGCAAGTTGGCTTGTGTTTAAGGAAATTCAAGCAGGCTGAATGCTCTGTTTTTGTGTGAGGATATGTTGTTGTGCAGGTGTTTCCACAGACCTTTTGAAATCTCTTTCTGGAGGTACGTTGCGTGGCATCAAGATGCAAAGGCGTTCCCACCTGACCACAGTGACCGTATACATGGTGTGAACAGCCAGTTGCCAACACTCAGAGCAACACTTCTAGGAGCATTTAACAAGAAATCATTTGTCTGAAATATGTTTTTAATAAAGCATTCACTGAATATACTCAAATAACAAATAAATTTCTGCAAATCCAACTCCATTTGCAGACAACTCGCAAATGAGAGAGGCTAAATTAATTGAACGCTTTAGTCGCTAGGGATGATGGTCCAGCTGTAACAAAGATCTCCAGATGTTTGTTTGCAGAAGAGTATGTTTTCATAGGAAAAGAAAGACAGTCATGGGTATATTAACTCAGAAACAAGTTTACAGCTGTGTGCTTGTGTGCTCTGCCTTGCATTCCCACGAGTGACTGCAGAGCCCTGTTCCAAGGTTTCCGTTTGCAATAAACAGCCTCTTTATTTCTCACTCATTGTCCTCCTGGCCATGTTTAAACATCTGTGACATGCAAAGTGAGGTAATGGCCCTGTGAAAACCTCCCAGGCTTCAACAAATATTGCCCTCGCTGTGCTCTGGGGTGTACCACATGCTGCAAGTACAGCTGGACCACTGCTGCTTCAAGTTTAGGCTGTTGCAGCTTGACTTTTCCTTTCTATTTGGGTGAGTTTGCTGCACAGAACCAGAGATTGGGAGAACAAGATGCTATGTGTTGCGTTATGGCTGCTAGGAGCTTGCAGGGATAAGTGGAAGAGTTTTGGTCATTGGAAAGGGGGAAATCTTCTCAGTTTAATTTCATCTAATGACTGGATCTCTGCCCAACTTCTACTGAAGGAGCTTGGCTTTATCGGTGCACCAGCATCATCAGCCCAGTGCAGTCCATCCATTTCTCTCAGTCTTGTTTCTGTTGTCAAGCAGCCCAAGCTGGTTTTGAAGCCCCATAGCTGAAGTGTCCCATTACTCACATGCGAGAGGACAATGGAACATGAGGCCGCTCTTAAATGTCTCTCCACGTCGGCATCATTAATAACCGTAATGCTGGCATCACTTGCTCCTAAATAGCCTCATTTATCAACAAGCAATTTACTGCAGCGCTGTGGCGGGAACTCAGATAAGCTGGTGCCTCAGATACCCACGCACCACCTGCCAAGTCTCTCCCCACCTTCTCCTTGGCATTTGAGAGGGAGGGGAGACAGGTAAGAAATGCTCCATCTGAGATGTGGCAGTCATTGCCAGCCCCAAGGAGCTGGGTTGTGCTGGGAGGAAGGCAGCTTCAAGGCCAGGGCTGTTGGATGAAGGGTTTGATGGGCTGTACGTGTTGTATTTTCCCAGGCTGTCACCTTTGTGGAGAGTCTTCCAAGTGTCAGGCTGTTTCCCTTGGTTCTCTTAAGGTTTTTGTTTGCTATTTGGGGGGCAAGAAGAAAGGGGAAATGTAATCTTTCCAAACCTGGTCACCTTGGGCTTCAAATTTCTGGCCTGTTTCTGTGAATCTTGCTTTTACTGCAGCCATATCTTGGAGATCAAGAGATACTCGCTCAGCTCCAGAGAGCTAAATCAAGAAGGGATTTCACTGCATCTTCATTATAACCAGACAGAATCCATCACCCAGCACGTGCTTTGAAACCTTGGAGAATTACAGTGACAGTCCAAGGCCAATTTCCTTACAGATCTGAAGTAAAAAAATGTGACCGCTGGTATTATTTCCTTTTGGGTTTAGCCAGTCAGTGGGACTCTGACGCATGTACAAAAACACACTTGTGCTAGAGCTAAATACCCTGCAATATTTGGGCTGAGGACAACTATATTTATTAGTTCCCCTGAACCATTCAGTGAGCAGAGCAGCTGGGCCACTGGCAAGCTGTTGCACTAAAGGTTTTGTTATTCCCTGTGAGACTGAGAGCCTCGGGGATGTTTCATCTTTTGTGAAGTGCAGATGAGATTTCAAACAAGACATGAATGAATCCCACTCGAACTTGCGCAAGTAAAATTTGATGACGGGTTTTTCTTCTTTTCCCCATTCATATTGATCAACTCCTTAGCTTGACAGGGTTGCTGGTGGAGGAAGCTGCTCTCAGGCAGCACTATTTCAGAGGTGGCACTTTATGCTCCAGCTCATCCCTGTTACTGGAGTGCAGCTGGTGTCGTACCAATGCGTCATTGATGGAGCCATTCAGTCTTCACTGACTTCTCAGTTAGCATTGCTGGCATCATTGCCTTGCTGTCCCAGGGGTGTCTTATACCCTATGGGTGTCTTGTAGTCCTGCTCAATGCCAGAATAATCCAGGGACCTGGTCTGTAGGTGTTGCAATCTAATGAGCTTTATCGCTGACCTCATACTTATTGCAGAACAGCTTCTCTTTTCTAATTAACATGAAGCTATGTTACCTTGTCTGGGTAAGATGCAAACTACTGTGTCTGTTATCTTACTCATAAATCATTTATTTACACCAAGTAGCAAAGCACCTTATTAACTAGACTTCTGGGGTCCTGCTTTTCTTCTGTTTGCCCTTGGTGTGTTTCTATAAAGCTTGATATAGCCACAGAGAAGCAAAGAACTTGAGGATGGTGGGTCAGCTGCGTTTTCCAGTCTCCTCTGCCCTCCTGCTTTCTGCACTGAGTGGGAGATTACAGTGGGCAGCTACCCTTGATTTTCCAAGTTGAGGAAAAACATCTGAATGGAGCTCCTGTTATTCATTGCATTCATGAAGTAGAAAGTAATCCCTGGAGCTAGGATTTTATTTCAGTCCTCACTACTGTCCCAGCCAGCAAAGCTGGTTGGCATGCCCTGGGCTCACAGTAACTCTGTCTTCCATCTGCTCTGGACTTCCCTTTCTAGGAGCAATGGCAACATCTTTTCAGTCTTGATGGTGTGTTTTGCCTCAAATATCCCCTAGGCAAGCTTGCTTCAGCTGGCTACCCAGTCTCTACATCTGACTGGCAGATGTCTCTGAAAACATGTGTACTCAGCATCCCTGCTGCTACTTGGCTTTAGCTGGCAAGATGCCTCTCGGTAGCTAAAAAGGTTGGGTGCAACAAGTCACCTACTGCAATGGTTTCTTCTGACCTGTGAAGCTCTTTGCATGGTGTCATGGTTTCTCTGCCAGGATCAAGAGTCTCTTATCTCTGTTCTTGCCAGCTGGCAGCCAAGATGCAAGCTTGCCTGGGTCTGTTTAGAATATTAGTCCTCTGTCCTCTGGTTTCCCATACGGGACTGACCCCAGCACTGTGGTGCTGCTGATTCAGTCTCCGTGCTTGTTTGTACAACTTGTTTGGTCAGTTGGCATAACCTCTGCCAATCATTCTTGTTTCTGGAAGGATAGTGACTCTAACATCAGACACTGCTGAAACCCCCCGGCCACGTGGTTCTGACCTCAAGAACGATGTGAATTTGGAGTTCACCTCAAAGAACAGCTTGGAGTTAGTGCATGAGAGGAGTTTTCCCAAAACCACATCTCTGCACATAGTAAAACTACGAGAGGAGGAAGGTCTTCTCACTATGTCCATGGGGACCCTTATTTGTCTCAGTAGATGGGATGTCCTGCTCACTGCCTGTGCTGGTTGGCCAGTTCATGTTGATGGGATGGCTGGCAACCATGTCCCTTAGAGAAAAAGCTTGACCCTGAGGAGGAACATTGAGCTTTCCTTAGTTTATAGTACCTATTATTTTAATGAATCTTGTAGAAACACTGGGTTTTGTTCTGCAAATCCTTCTCCTTGTTGTAACTTGCCAGGGAGGTTCCTGAAATGCTGGGAGAGGGTGGTCATAGTCATTGCTGGGAATGGCTGCTGTGAAAGTACTCGTGCAACCTTTCATGGGTGGGTCAGTGAATTAACTGCGTGTTCCACCTTACATGCAAGTCCATTTCCAAAGAGTGGTCTTCTGAAAGCTGGTTATTAGGTGCTGGTACCTCAAAAAGTTGCCTGCATAAATGGCACGTGGGGCAGGGAGTTAAATATCTCACCAGTGACCACGTGTTCTGGGTCCTCTCTTGTGGTCTTCACCTCCAGCTTGGAGCTTGCCCAGTGCTTAGGCACTGGGGGGAAACCAGGATGAGGGTGAAAGTCTCACCATCACTGATGTTCCTGTTTTTCTGCCTGTTACTGAGCCGTGATACTCATGCAAAGGAGAACTGGGTGGTGTTTCCCTCCACGCTAGAACCTGTGACAGTTTCCTTTGACCTATGAGTGTTTAATTAGTTAAAAAAACCCTCTTATCATTTTGGAGGGAGGTCAGCAGAAGACAGGAAGAAACAAAGGAAATATTCCTTATTTTTTCTAGGCTGTTTCTTATTTCAAAAATTAATTAGAAAAGGATATCCTGTGGATTTAGGGTTTAAACTTTGTGTCAGAAATGTTAATCAAGATTTTATTAGCTAGATTTTCCTTCAGGAATGAGTGGGGGGGTGTAGGGAGTGTGTGGGGTGTTTCAGAGGCAGGCACGAGGCAGTGTGTAGCAGTGCTCGGGGAGGTATTTGACAGCATGGCCACGCAGAGGGAATGGGTTTATCTTCACAGGTAGGAAGCAGCCTCCTCTCCGCTCCCCAGAGCTGCTAAAATTGGGTTTGGATCTCATCCTGTCAGTGCTTCTCGGGCTATTCCAGGATCAATTCTGTAACATTTTTTTTCCTGACCAGTTTTAAAAGCTTCCAGGTGATGCCGGGGCTTTTTGCTATTATTTAACACTTCAGTTCATTTCACTGCTGGTATGTTTCTGCTACCCCCAGATTTATGCTTTCCTTTGCTTTTTCAGTCTATCCTGCCTCCTCCCACCCCTGTAGTGTGTCTCATGAATAGCCATTGGTCACATGAGGGCAATTTCAAGGAGCAAAGCTGCATCTAATATTTTGGGGTTTTGAAGACCTCCCCCTTCCCCAGGTATTCATGAAGATCTCTGATTTCCAGTTGGCAGCACTGGGAAATGAAGGCAATATTCCTGCCATATTTGAATTGGAAATGCTCTTACCTGCTTTGAACAGCCTTGCCTACACTCCTGAGAATTGTCCTGGTGCTTTGGAATCCTCAGGCTTTGTAAGGTGCTGCACCAAGTGCTTTTCTGGGCTGATGGGACATCTTGTACGTTCCTGTCTTCAATTTACAGCTCTGCTGTAAAATATCAAGTTAATCTTGTATGATTTTCCTCTTTATAACCCCACAATGCTCAGTGCTTATGCTTCCCTTGGTTCTTATACCCTATACGCTCCCTCTTTTATATTTATTCTGTAAGCTTACTAAGCATAGGCTTTCCACTCTGGGAAAGTCCAAATACTTTAATTTCACAGTTCCCCACTGCTCCTCTTGTTCTCTGACCCTACTAAGACAAAGGTACAAGCGAAAGGCCAGTTAGTATTTAAACTAATTTTAAAAGGAAATCAAGTACCTTAAGTTGTTGACTCACCTATGGACCTCATCTTTGTGATGGGGCTGCTCCCCTTACTTCTACTCTGGGCTCTGCTTGGGACCAGGATTGTATCCTGACTGGAACTGGCTCCTCTCCTTCCCCTTCTCATTGTGGGGATGAAGAAGGAAGAACAGATCTCAATAAAGGTGAATGAGACTTTCTGACAGGGCAGCTTCTGCAAGGGAAAATTTTTAATGGTGCAAACAATGGTTAGAGCAGAATTTGCATAAATCTCATTAGAAAAAAAGTACAAGTTTCATAAATCTTGTGATAAATTAATGTGATATCATTCTGAACGTGATGTATTAATTTTCGGATGAAATGAATGGGTCTGTGATCATTGTTGGTAATTATGAGGCTCCCAGGCAGTGTGGAGAGGAAATTATTTTTAAGAGGGCTTTTTAAGTGCAGGAACCCATTTCACACCAGGAATATCTTAACAGACCCAGACTCCTTCTTTTACAAGTGCTCATTTTCTTATTTTACTCTCCTGGGTATTTTTTGGATGCAATTGTATTGACTTCTCTCTCTCATGCTGATAGCAAGTCTATTCCTTCCCAAACAAAAGGGGAAACAAAAGTCCTTCCAGTTTTTGCAAACCATCCCTGATCTCCCTTGTCCCACGCTGTGGCTTTTGTAGTGAACCTGAGGGCAGGAATTGCTAGATCACTGCCTGAGCAGGCAGGAGGAAAGGAGCAACAGATGCCCCTTGAGCCTGCTGCTCTTTACAAGGACTTAGCCCAGGGATGAGCACTGCTTTTTTAAATCCCTTTTTTCCGGGCAGATCTGGAGATGCCACAGTGATACTAAGGCATATGGGTGATTGTGGCAGCAAAACACCAGCCTGGTTAAAGTGTTTTGGTTGATAAACTACTGTTTCCATGCCAAGGAGGTGCCAGAGAGTGAGCAAGGGCTGTGACCTCCATCAACTGCAGAGACACAGCACCTGCAGGTATTTTAAACTGGCTTTGGAGAGTTTGCTTGATTATCTGCTGTAAGACCTGTTTGAAGGTTGATCGAGGGAAATTGCTCTGTCTTAATCATGTTGAGGTGGGTGTAAATTAAATAAATAATTCATTCTAATTTTTAATTGGAAGGGAGACCGTGTGCACAGCATGCACCAGGAGAGCCTCAGGTATTCTGTTTACTGTAATGATAATGTCCAGACGGTTCAATATAATATTGGGTTTTGTGTGTTTTCCCTCTCTCATTTCCCTTGTAGAGTTAACTCAAGTGCTCAGTAAGTAGTGAAGTAAACCAAAAAAAGCCCTCTGTTTATGGCTGCTCTTGGTGTGAAGGCTTGGCTCTTTACCTGCTGCTGAACTCTTCCTTTGAAACAGCTATAAACAACTCTTTAAGTGTCTCTGTGAGAGCTGAGGGGAATGGAGGCAGGCAATGACTCTTTCTGAGGTTTACCACCGTCAGGTCTGCTTACAGATTCAGTCTCACCACTGACTCCCCACTTAAAATAACTAAATGCAGCAGAGAAATTACAGGCTCTGTCTCCTGCTCTGGCTTTGAGCATCTGAGGAGCTAGGAAAAACTCTCAGGTGTGCCTTTTGATAAACTCCCTCAGAAATAGTTTTGACTGCACAAATTTGTTTTTCTTCCTCTCTGTCACCTCTGTGTTTTGGCTACTTTCTCCCCTGTATGTGATGGGTGATGGCGGTAGTGCACATGGTCCTTGGACCAGCTTGTCCTGGGCTTTTCCCTCTATAACTAGCAAAGATCTTCTGTTTTTCTGATGGCAGAAACTGCTTTTTGCTCCTTTATTTATGATGAGACCCTTTTAAAAAGGCACTGCTATCTCCCTGTCCTTTTGCAGTGTGGCAATCAGAGCAGAGGCAGCCTTGTTGGTTGGGTAAGTTGATGCTTCCCATTAGCACCTGGAAAGTGTGTATCATTGAGCTCCACTTGAATTGTAGGAGTGGAAACTTTCTTTGGTGAGTTGTTCTGGAAAGTTTTGGCTCAAGTGGTGGAGCCCTTTCTGAGAAGGAGGCCAGAGAGCATCCATTGAGGTTGTGCTTATGAAATGAGCTGGCAGCCACCTGCATTGGGAAAAAGGCTTGGGGATGGATGAGTGGGTAGCCCTTGTACCTGTGGTGTGCTTTTAAGTGTCCCTGAGCATATCTGAACAATGTTGGACAGGGTTTAACCTCAGCATGCTTGCATGGCATGAGTTTTGCCAATATAGTTCACCCAAGATGTGCTCCAGCTGTGAGGAGCAAGGCCTTCCTGGCAGCAGGAATCTGGAGCATGTGGTTAGGTCTGGGATCCCATGTCTTCTGCATAATCTTATGGCTGGCTGTGGCACAGGCAGAGAAACTGCTCAGGAGGCTGGGACCAGCTGGGAGGAAGACAGGAATGAAGATGGAGGGACCCTGGTGCCCGCAAGAGATTTCCTGAGCCAGCTTTGGTTGCTCTCCTAGACCCCACTTCATATCAGATAGGGTCTCCTGTGCATGCTATCTCCCTCAGATCTGAGGTCACCCTCTCTGGGAAACCAATGAAGCCACATCCCAAACACAGCTCCCACTTGCTGTGGCCTCCTGCTTGAAACTAGATTTTTGCTTTATTTCCCTTGCTAGGCACTGTCCTTTCCTCTCCCTCACGTTGCACAGAGGTAGCGTATCGCAGGCTTGCTCAGCAGCACAGAAATATTGGCATTTCATCTTTTCTTTTAAAAAAATCTTTGGGACAACATCACGGAAGGGTTTTTTTTCTTCATTTATTTTTATTCCTGAAAGGTGAAAGAGAAAATGAATTACAGGCAAAGAAAAGGGAACAGGTGAAAAATGAGAACAACAGGGTTTGAATTTCAAGATCAGATCCATCAAATCCTGACAGGGAGCACATCAGAGGCCAGCCGGCTGTGATGAACTGGGCTAATTGGAGATGCCTATGGTGGGGTGACTGGGGCAGGAAGGCAGAGCTGCTGGCTAGGAGCAAACACAAGGAGCATTGCAGCATAAGAGAATTGTCCTATCTCCCTTCCAAGGAAGGAGGGAAGGAGGGGGAGCCAAGGAAATAGGAAATCTGGTGGCAGCTACTTTGGAGCAAAAGCATTCTGGTGGCCTTCATGTGAGGGGACTCCTTGCTGCAGGGCATGGATGCTATAATGATTTTTATGTAAATAAATTTCTGCATGTTTGAGAAGTCAAACAGCAACTGAAGGCTCTTTGCGCCAGATTGTGACCTTGGTTGAGGACCACAGGCATTGCTCTTGGCGTAAGGGCTGTCTCCCTTCTGCTTCCCTCCCCAGTGTGCCCGGTGCCTCTGATCTGTTTGTGGCTGCTACTTATAAATTTCTGGCTTTTTAGTTTGCAAACGCCCTTGCCTGTAAGCTGAGTGCCTGTGGTGCTGGCAGGCTCTGGAGCGCTCTCAGTAGCGGTGGCAGAAGAAGGGGAACCAAGAAGCTGTGTGGTGGCTGTGCCCACAGATAAGATCAAAAGCTCAGGAGGAGTGAGAAAACACGAGCCAAGGAGAAACAGGCACTGGCTTTTAAAAGCAGGGATTAAAATGCTTTGAAAATTGAAGTGTAGCTGATGCCTGAAATCTTGAACCCCAAAGACAGTGAAATTAGTGGAGAGATTCCTATTAACTCCAGTGGGGTACAGATCAAACTTTTTGAAAAGTACCCTGCCCTGGTGAGACCGCATCTGGAATATTGCATCCAGTTCTGGGCCCGTCAGTTCAAGAAGGACAGGAACTGCTGGAGAGAGTCCAGCGTAGGGCTACAAAGATGATCAAGGGAGTGGAGCATCTCCCTTATGAGGAAAAGCTGAGGGAGCTGGGTCTCTTTAGTTTGCAGAAGAGGAGACTGAGGGGAGACCTCATTCATGTTTATAGATATTTAAAGGGTGAGTGTCAAGAGGATGGAGCCAGGCTCTTCTCGGTGACAAACAATGAGAAGACAAGGGGTAACGGACACAAGCTGGAACACAGGAGGTTCCACTTCAATTGGAGAAGAAACTTCTTCTCAGTGAGGGTGACAGAGCCCTGGCCCAGGCTGCCCAGAGAGGTTGTGGAGTCTCCTTCTCTGCAGACATTCAAAACCCGCCTGGACGCCTTCCTGTGTAACCTCATCTGGGTGTTCCTGCTCCGGCAGGGGGATTGGACTGGATGAGCTTTTGAGGTCCCTTCCAATCCCCAACGTTCTGTGATTCTGTGAAAAAGGCACCTTATTAAGCAACTGATTAGAAAGCTGCCCCTTTCATTGGATCCCAGTGCCCTCCATCCCTGTGCAGACTGTGTCAGCATCTTGCTCTGGCAGCTTCTTCGTCCTCCAACTCTGTCCCCTCCCAAAACACTCCAGCAGCTCTGGGATCCTCCTGGAGAGTTTCTTTTTTTTCTCCTTTCTCATTCCCCTCTTGAAAACAAAGCCAATCAAGAGGAATTGTGAAGGCCCAGCCCCTTTGCCTTCTTTTCTCCTTGGCAAAATGGAAGGGCAAGAAAATTATGCAGGTTTACAGCTGCAAGCAAGATGAACAAGATGCTGAGACATGAGTTCCTGTATGGGGGGGGAAAGTACACCCCATAAAGCAGTTAAGCCTAAAAAAAATTAATAAAATCCTAGCAGGAACAACACAAGAAGCAACAGCAAAAAAAAAAAGCTCTTGAGGTCAATCAAAGTTCAGGACTTGGAGAAAGAAGAAAATCTGTGTGTATGTGTGAGAAAGAGGGAGAAGTAGCCGTGATTGAGAGAAAAGAGGCAAAAGGAGACAAGATAAATTGTGATTATCTGGTGGAATCAAGACACTTAACTGCCCTGTCTGATTCCTGAGGGGAAACAAATGGAGCCTATAACTTTGTACTGCAGAAGGACAATTTGTCCCTGTTTCCTCAGCCCTCACCAGAGCCAGGTCGGCACTTGGGCTTGTGGCAACTGAAACAGCATCCTCAGTGTTGCCTGGAGAGAGCCAGGTCATGTTATTTCTCTTTGCAAGTGCCCTGAGAGGGGTTTCTGACAGATGTGGAGCTCCCTGGGCTCTGCATGTCCTGTTTGAGTGGGCCCCTCTGCTTTTCTGATGATTTCCAAGTGGTGCAGACACCCTTATGTGAACTCATTAGGGCTGCTTTTCAATCCTCTGGCAGTTCCTGTGTTCCACCTATGTGGAGCTGAGTATCGCTGGGTCAGGTGTTTGCCTTGGTGTAGCTTCACCTATGAGCAGGGCAGTAACACCTTCCTTGTGTTCACCCTGGAAAATAGGATTTACTGTGGTCTGCTGAACTGTGAGCATGGCCCAGATGCTTCAGCTGTGCGTTCACCTTGTGCTGTCCAGCTGGGCTGCTCCTCCCTTGGTGCAGTAAATTGAGGGCAGGGGGAAAGTAGGATTAAATAGATTTGTGCTAAAGGAATAGGTGGAAGGTAGCTCACATAAAATTTTTTCTTGGACCTCATGACATGCAGTCTGACCACAGGCAGTGAAGGAGACCTCTGTGCTCTGTTGCAATCCTCTCGCTGCGTCTTGCATGCCTGGTTTACACCATGCACCTAAACTTAGCATTCCCTGTGGGGTAAAACTTGCAAAAATCAGAATAACAAATAGCAAAGCAGTTATGAAGTTTCCTTTCTTATTTCAGAGATCTATTTCTTATCTTCTATTTATTTTAGGGGTGTTTAATCTGTATTTTATATGGGCTTTTTTTCTATAACGAATTGAGAGGTGTTCTTAAGTTAGGGTGGTGATTACTGGCTGTTGAACACGTAAGGGAATGGGTAAAATCTCTGTTAACATTTGATGCCTCACTTATGAGGGTTGGTTAAGATGGGATTTTCCTGTGATACAGGAAAACATGCAGCTCACACTTCAATGTTCTGAGCTCCCCTATTTATGTCCTAATATTTTTAATTTTTTTAATAAAGAAAAAAGAAAGGTTGAGGAGGGTATAGGTGCTGAATTTTCCCCTTCCCTCTTCTTTTACCTGCTAAATCTGTTCTTGTTTGTGATATGTTTGGACCAGAGAGTATCTGAGCCCAGCATGCCGTTCCGCATCAAACTTTGCATGTCTGCAGACTGGCGGGAGTGAGAAAAGTGGGTGGGATGATGCACTCTGCCCAGAAATGCCTTGCCTTGTTCTCCAGGTTATCCTGAATTTAGGAACTAAATTCCCGAACAGTGGGAGGCAGCTGAAATGCAGAGACAGAGAAGAGTTAAATGTTCATTTGCTGGCTGATTTACTTTTTTGTGTGTGTGTGTGCCAAGTGGGTTTGCAGCACACAAACCATGAATACGACTATGATTAGAAAAGGGTTTCCTATTCAGCAGTATTTTTAAGATTGTTTCTCTTCCACTGAGATGCGATTGAGCTCTTTTGGAGTTTGAAGGATTTGCAGTTCCCTGAGGAGCTGCAGATACCCTGTCGATTCAGGGTTTTTGAATGAGATGTACAAGAGGAAAGTCTGTTTCTCCCACTAAATTTGGCAGAATAGAGAGGTATGACCCTAGATCTATCTTGTCCTACTTACTGGCTTTCTCTGCCATGGGGATGACCAGTCTTGCTTGGTTCCTGGGGCAAAGAAGCCTTTGCTAAGGATGGCTTCAGATGTCCTCCAAAATAAAACTAAACTAGTAGCTTGTTTCATATCAAGGTTCTGAGGTTTGAAAAAGCGTAGGGTCATTTCATGTCTCTGGTGTTGGCTTCACTGAAGAGATGGGAATGTTGCAGATGAACCAGCTGATCACAGTAGTTTGGATAAGGACTCTTGCTTTTGGGTCTTTGTCCAAAAAGTCTTTGATTGTGACCCATCACTTGCTTGCATCTGTGTTGGTGAAAGGAATTTTTTTTCCTCAGTGGTTAATTGTAGTTGCTCTTTCTAAAACAACCGATATTCTTCCTTCCAATAGAAATTCATCTAGGTTTGGGCAGTCTTGCTGTGCTTTCTTGCTCTGGAATTGTTATCTTAAGTCTTACATTTTGTCCTCTTTGTGGATGTGCTTGAGGTGGCCTGAGTCGTCATACTGTTCTTGTTCATAAATGAAGCAGTTCAAGCTTTTAAAGCCCTCGTTACGTGTAAAGCATTTTTGCTGTCTCTCGAATGCTTGTGGCTTCCTCTTGCATCCAGTCCCAAAGATGATGCGGCCAGCCAAGCAGCTTGCAGAATTGCAGCCTTGACAGAACTAGCTATACAGCCCTAAAGTCACTCCCCTGAGTGCCCAAACTGCACCACGGTTCTGTCAGTGAGGACTTGGAAATTGCTCCTTGTGAGCTTGGAGCCACAGCCCTGCTGTAATTCTGGTTTTGGGATGCCCTCCTCTGCAGCTGTGGTCAACCAGCTGCGGCCAGCCAAGCAGCTTGCAGAATTGCAGCCTTGACAGAACTAGCTATACAGCCCTAAAGTCACTCCCCTGAGTGCCCAAACTGCACCACGGTTCTGTCAGTGAGGACTTGGAAATTGCTCCTTGTGAGCTTGGAGCCACAGCCCTGCTGTAATTCTGGTTTTGGGATGCCCTCCTCTGCAGCTGTGGTCAACCAGCCCTTTTTGAGGGTGTTTGGAGCGGGGTTGTGAAAACGGATTTTTACCAAACAAGCCCGAATTACCAAACACATCACCTGACTGCGTGGTCGTCCCTGTTATTTGCCATGCTGTCACCTGAGTTTGTACTGACAGCAATTTTATGTCACACTAGGATGTCTCCCAAACCCATCAGTGGCCCTGGGACCTGCCAGGCAGCTGCATTCTTGCTCGAGCACACTTTGTCGATATCGTACAGCACTAAATTTTTAATCAGAAAGTCACGCAGTGCTAAGTCAAGTGCCTTACAGAAGTCTATTATTTCTTCACAGTTACCTTTATCTGTCAAAATGATAATCTCGTCAAAGAATAAAATCAGGTTTGTTTGACAAGGCCTATTTTCCATAAAATCATGTTGACTGGCATTAATTAAGTTCCTATCATTTAATTCTTTTATTAATGGAATCACATATCAGCTTTTTCCATTATTTCTGCCGTGATTGATGTCAGGCCAACCAGTTGATAATTACCCAGGTCACTCTGCTCACCGAGCTGTGCTGCTGCCCTCTGTTCTTCCAGGGTTTCCCTCCTCTTACCAGACGGGTCAAATTTTGGTATCCATTCTCCTTGCCCAATGTGGGATTGTGGGATGTTCTAATACTGTGAAAGATGGCTCATACAGAGGTTGTCACTGAAATTTTGGTATCCATTCTCCTTGCCCAGACAATGTGGGATTGTGGGATGTTCTAATATTGTGAAAGATGGCTCATACAGAGGTTGTCACTCTCTGTCCTTGGGGTCAGGCGACCAAAGGGATCTCCTGTTCTTATCTCCACTCATCAGGTTTTTTTCCTCCTATTTTCTCCCCATCCCGCTAAAGAGGGGATTGAGAGCGGTTGGGTGGGCAACAGGCAGCCAGCTACAGTTGATGCACTCCACCAGACTATGAATGCACTTGCAGGTGTTATGGAGAGGCCCAAAATGATCTGAGGAGTTCCTTTATGGGGCTGAAATGAGGCTCCAAGGGTGATTGCCATCCCTTGCTTTTTGAGCAGTAGAAGTCATCCTCCTCTGATAGCTCTGTGGAAATTGCAAATGGGGTACATGGCCCCCATGCAGCAACTTCAGAGGGTCTGGATTGCTTCTCAAGTGTCATTAGGAATAGGTGTTTACAACCATATGCCTGTGAGGGATGGCTGAGCAAGGTCTCTGTTGGCTGGGGCATTCAAGGTGCTGAGAAAGATGATTTCAAACATAATATGGCAGAAAGTAATGATGGATTTGTCCCAGCACCTCATGCTCCCTGGGTGTATGGGTTCCAGGTATGCCAGATACCAGAAAGGCCAGCACTTGCTGCAGCTGCCACGTTTAAAACAAACCCCGAGTCTGTGTCTGGCTCCAGGCCCTACTGAATCCTGAAGCCTCGAGGTACCTATGGGCATCATGTCCGTTCTCTTGGCCTCAGCATGTTTTCTTTAACCTGGAAATGTTGTATCTGCTGGTGGTGCCCCTCAGCAGAGGACAGTGTGAGGAAGTCTGGTAGGTTCTTACTCAGAACAGGTATGGGTTCCTCTACTGTCTCTAGTGCCTGAGGTGGCTACGCTTCCTCTGAGCTGATGTGCCTTTTTCTTTTGATAAGGGTGAGTCTGGAGAGGAACTGTGGTACAATTTATCTGTGCTAGAGAGAACAGTAGGGCCATGCACACCTTGACTCCCCTTGCTGCTTGAGGCATTGTAGCATCATGGGAAAATAGTTTGGGGATGACTGAAGGGAGGAAGGCAGAAAATCTGAATATTTTCAGGATTTCTTCTCCTCTCTCCTGTTTTGCTCATGATTTGCTCATGCTCTCCTTCTCTCCCAGGTTCCTCAGTGACTCAGCTGCTGGCCCGGGACCTGGACAATGACCCACTGGTCTTTGGCGTGGTCGGGGAGGAGGCCAGCCGGTTCTTCGCAGTGGAGAGCATGACTGGTGTTGTCTGGCTCAGGCAGCCTTTGGACAGAGAGGTAATGCTGCTTTCTGCTGAGAGCATTCTCTGCTGAGGGAGGAGGGAAGAAAGTCGCTGCTGGGGTAAATGGTGTCTTTCCACCCTTTGTGGCAGCTGAGATGCAGCCTGCGTGGTGATCTTGATGATGATGAATTAGGAATCCAGGTGTCTGATGTGTCCCCACTGGGGTCTGTCTCTAGCCACTCTGTCACTGTGGGGACAGAGGGAATAAGCTATGTGCTCTGGTTCTATCTGGCTTGTTGGTGTTCCTGGAATCTAGAGTAATATCTCTGAGTTCAAAACTAAAGAAAATAATAAATGGAGATGCTCTACCAAAGAGCAGGATGCTCATACGTTCAGGGAAATTTACAGGTTCTCTCTTTAAAACTATATTCCATTTAAAACCTGTACTATTTAAAACAGCACCTGAAGAGATGTGAGGTTATCCCTACTTATTCAATCTCATCGTGACTTTTCATCATCTTGTGGATTCAGACTGCTGGATGCTAAATTGGGCAAGATTCTGGTCTTGAGTTTTTCACATCCCTATTTTCAATGGTAGCTTTGGAGCGTAAAGTCAGGATACCCCATCCAGGTGCCTGTTTTACAAAAGCCCTGTCCGTTGCCACATTACTGGAGCAAGAAGGAAAGGATAGTACAGGAGCTTGGTAAGACTGGAAAAATACCACTTGGGCAATGTGCTTACTTTCCTTTTGCTGATGGTTCGTACTTCTTTTGCCAGTGGCAGTGCTGTGAAGATAAAACCCATTAACATACCTTGGGAGCTGGCGGTCCCTGATTGGACCCAGCTAGATGTGGGGATGCGGAGGAGCAGGGCGATGGATGCTGCTCAGACTAGGGGAAGGCAAACCCAATTTCACAGAGTTAAGAGTGAAGCTCTGGAAAAATAAAGTGTTCTTCTTCACCCCTCTCCCCTCCGCCTCCCTGTGCCAACAGCTGTTGGCATGAGTCATAAATCTCCTCTTATTCAAATGCTTACTGCTTCCCAATACTTACGATAACAACCTTAAGCTAAGGAGGCTGATCAATAGATTTTTAGGTGTCTCTTGATGGAAGGTGGGAAGGGAAGGAGCTGAGCAGAGCTTGCATGCATGGCTGGGCTGAACTAGAAGAGGAACCTGCACCCATCAACTGATCCCAGGGGCTCAAAGTCAACCGTACAAGGAAGAAGGTGAAGACAGACACATGTATTGCTTGGTATGGATAAGGGAAGGGTATAAATGGCCATTTATGGTGGAGGAGGAAGGATGGCATGGGAAGGAAAGGATGGAGGTGGACAGCATGCAGGAGGCAGAGCTCACTGGCCTGGATATATGCGATCAAAAAATCGGGAGAGAAAGTCATTGAAAAACAGTGGTGGGGGAAAAAAAAGCAAGAGATCAATTGTTGTATAATGGAGGAGAAAAAGAGAGACTTGTAAAGGGAAAGGGAGTCATAGTAAAGTAAATGATACAGGAAAAGGGAAAGTAGAACAGAAGAGGAAGGAGCGAATGTATAGAGGCAAAACAAATTTTAAAATAATTTTTTACTCCCACAAAGATTAGAAGGAAAACAAGTTTAAAAAAAAACCAAGATAAACCCTGAGTCTAATACAAGTATGCACTAAAATGAATGGCAGAGACAGAAACTAGCATGTGGCAGCTTTCTCTGATTATTTTATCGAACTTTTAAATCTAAATGCTCATCAGGTTGTTTCTTCTGCTCTATTTTTCCTTTCTTCCCTACTGCTTTGTCCTTTGCAGTGGCACCAATGGGTAGGAGAGAAACACAGGTGACAGGTGCTGACGCAGCAGGGTGGGATGTCACAAGGAGCAGAGGCCCTCCTCTCCATCCGTATTTCAGCTCTTCCTGCTGCCTGCAGGCTTTGTCCCATGGCAGGAGCTAGGGAAGACTTTCTCTGGTTGAATTACCCAGATGTTTGGATGGGTGTCTGAGGTAGGGAGCAGGTGAGGGGTGCACGCTCTGGTAAGCTGTTTCCTAAACTCTTCTTCAAGATTAACTGCTACCCTGCTGCAAGCAGAGCTCCTGGTCTGGGCATCAGCGGCTGCTGCCTGTCCCTGAGCTGATCTTATTAGGAATAAATCAATCAAGTCTGCAGCACGGAGAGCCATTTCAAGCTTGCTTTCCAGCCTTCCGTGCACAATGCTTTGGAAACAGCAAGTTGCTGTGCTCTAGCAGCTTGGGAAGGACAGGGGCACTGGGTGTGGGAAGAGATGCTGGAGGAAGAAGGGATTGCTGAGGCTGGGGAAATCAAAACACAAGACAGAGCCCAGGTACCAGGTAGATGTGGTGGTCCAAGTCCTGCTGTTCATTCCTGTGTGATTGCTTGGTAAAATGTGAGTGAAATGATTGCTGGTGGAAAAGAAAGGTCAGGAAGAGAAGGTCTGCCTCCACTAACAATATCCCACCCCGCCGACACCAAAATAATTCCCTCTCCCTGACTTGTCCCTCACCCCAGCACCAGTGACTTTAATATATTGCAATTTCAGACCAAGGTGTTAATTCAATTAAAGCAATAAGGGACACAGAGATTTCTTTGAATGGGCTTATGAGATTTCAGCCAGTTCTTCCTACAGATTCTGGGCTTATCCCAGTGTTCCCAGCTCTGTGATATCGCAGGGACTGCTGCACAGCAGGTAGAGTTGGGAGAGCAGCAGCGAGATTTAGATGTCCTCAGTAAGACTGTGTTGTGTTGTCATCTTGAAGAAAAGCAAATGATGCAGTTTTTACTTTAGACTTTCTTCTCTTTTTGCATGATCATTTTATCTTGCAGTTAGAGATGGTGCCAGATCACTGTACACTCTGGGTGGAAAATAGCCTTTTCTCTGCCTCACACTGATTCCCTCTTGGTGCTCCAAGCAGGCAGCCTGCAGTGCCAGGGACAGGGTGGGTGTGCAAAGAGAGCCAGGGTTTCACAGAATCACAGAATCGCTTGGTTGCAAAAGACCTCTGAGATCATCACGTCCAACCGTTCCTGTCTACCCACTAAACCATATCCTTAAGTACCTCATCTACCCGCTCTTTAAACACATCCAGGGATGGTGACTCCACCACCTCCCTGGGCAGCCTGTGCCAGCTTCTGACGACCCTCTCAGGAAAGAACTTCCTCCTTGTCTCTAACCTGAACCTCCCTTGGCACAGCTTGGTGCCGTTTCCCCTTGTTCTATCCCCCATCCCCTGGTAGAAGAGACCAGCACCCACCTCTCTACAACCTCCCTTGAGGCAGTTGTAGGTGGTGATGAGGTCTCCCCTCAGCCTTCTCTTCTCCAGGCTAAACAAGCCCAGTTCCCTCAGCCGCTCCTCATCAGGCTTGTTCTCCAGAGCCCTCCCCATCCTTATGGCTCTTCTCTGAACACGCTCCAGAATCTCAACATCCTTCTTATAGTGAGGGGCCCAGAACTGAACTGTTTGCTGGTACACTGCATGAAGGTTAACCAGCGGGCTCCTCTCACCTATTTTAGCCGAGTTGTCTGTTTAAAGTGCAGCTGGGAAGTTGATTCCTTATTCCCCATGTCCTCCCGATCCAGGGCAGAGCGGCTCTCTGTGCCTGTGAAATACACTGCAGCCCTGCTGGCACTGGTATTTCTCAGCATTTTGTACTTGACATAGGCAATTGCACTCAAGTGCCCCTTCTCTTGTTGAAGGTCCTGAAAGCATTTTGCATGTAATAATATTGGCTAAAAGTCCCAAGCCTGCCATCTGCAGATAAACACTACAGTATCTTTAATAATATGTTTTTCTTCTCCTTTCCTTTCAGACTAAGTCAGAATTCACGGTTGAATTTTCCGTCAGTGACAGCCAAGGGGTAAGTGTGACTTCTCATTTCATGGTCTGCGGCACAGGTGGAGGGGAGTGGGGAGGATGAGTGTGTGTGGCTGGGGGACCTTCTGCATCACCCCAGGTGCATGTCTGGGGAGTGGGGCCACCCCAGCCATCACCTACCAAAAGCTCAAGTCAGAAAATGCAACCAGAAGCTTGCTTTCAGTTTTAAATTCATGCGTAAGCCTGACACCCATTTCCTGTTGTTATCCCTGCGGCCACAGGTGATCAAAGGGACAGTCAACATCCAAGTTGGAGACGTGAATGACAACGCCCCACAGTTCCACAACCAGCCCTACAGTGTCCGCATCCCAGAGGTAGGGTTCACCATGGCCTCTCTGCACAGCCTGGCTTCTGGCTCTTCATGCGGTGGCCACACTTGCAGTCTGGTTGCCCTTGCAGAGCTGTTTGCCTGAGGGCCACCGAAGTATGGGGCTTTCCTCCTGCCCTAGACCCTCACTGGGATTGGGGGAAGGGATTAAACCTCTGGAAGTTATTGTTGCCTGAAAAAGGGCAGAAGCAAGGTGATGGCACTTTGGGTATGAGGGAAAGA
>NW_010157613.1:35054-46348 GCF_000695765.1 Mesitornis unicolor
GAGCCTTTGCGGTCTTGATGATGTCTTTCCCATGACAAATGTAAAGTTTGAAAATAGCTGTAAACAGGGATCAGTTTCTTTTTCTCTTCCTTTGAACAGTCGGGGATGTGCAGATCTTGTTACAGAGGTGACCTGAGGCAGCTCTGTAATGGTGCTTCTCCTGTGAAGACCTGGGAATAGGTCAGAAAGGAAGTAGGTAGGGAGGAAGGGACCACAGGGTATCACCTGGCCCATCATCCCTCTAAAGCAGAGAGAATTTTCATGTTAGATCAGGCTGCTCAGGGCTTTATCCAGCAAGGTGCTGAATACCTCCAAGAACAGAGTTTCCCCAACCTTTCGTTGCTCTCTCTGTGTGCTGGCCATTGCAAAGGAGGTGACACCAAGTCCTACAGTCAGGGAGAGCTTCTGCACCTGGTGCTCCGCTTGGCAGAAATACGCCAAGAACTTACAGATCTGATTTCAGTTTAGGCTTTAAAAATGTGGACCGAAAGGTGGTTGCTGGTGCTAGGGTGAGGAGGTATGGATATTATATTTGAAATAGGGAGTTAGTAGGGAATTTCATGTCCTGTGGAGGAAACCTGTACCTCTTGCATCCTTGTGCCAGGGTAGAGCCTGTTTTTCCCAGACCGTGCCTTGGGGTATGGATGAGGTCAAGTGTGCATCTGTGTGTGTGAATTCAAGCAGCCTTCAGTAATTGAGAGGTACAAGTGATTGTGTTACAACGGTTTATTTAATATGCTGACTACTGATGCCCTGCTGTGCTGGGCTTTGATCTTTCCCTGTCCCTCTGTTGCGAGGATGAGGTTTCTTCATTAGGTTGCTTGTGATGTATGAGCCAGGAGTTTAAGTCTCATCTTTGCGCCAAGTCATCTGAAACCTCCCTTTGAGAATGACACTGGGTCAGAGTCATTTCTTCTCCTCTTTAAAGCACGAACAGCGCAGAAATAACTTGGCAAAAGCTGTACAAGCTGCTCCTCATTCTCCCTTTTCTCCTTGGACCTCTGGAGACTGATGGGTGACTGTCTTACCTTGCTGCTGTTCTTCCTGGTGATGGTCTGTCTCCAGAGTAAAATGAATTGCAGTAGGACTGAAGGGGAAGTCTCTTCTCCCCTGCCCTCAGATTTACCTCTGGTTGTGCTATTTACAACATCTGGTATCAGAGGACTCCCTTCTCCATGAGAAGAGAGAGATGGAAAGTGAGTTTCTGTGTCTCCCCTGGGAACTGGTGCTGTGTTAAGCCCCAGTGTTTATATACCTGGAGCAATCTGGGATCTGGTGCTGCGTTAAGCCCCAGTGTTTATATACCTGGAGCAACCATGCCGTAATATCTCTTGCTCGTAACTTCTGCTCTAAAAGCTGATATAACAAATCTTAAACCTTCCACATTCCCAATCTTAACCTGTGTCAAGCCTGGGGAGCAGGGAGGGCAAATGTCTGGGGCTGGTTTGGAAAATTAAGGCTAGCTGAGGAAAGGGAACTGTGGGCAGGTGAGCTAGATGAAAAATAAATAAGAGGCAGAACCCCAGAGTATCCCCTCTCCCACGCCACACTGCTTACATTTGAACTGTGGTTTTGCTGGGAGGGCTTTCCAGGACTGTCTGATCAGACAGTTTGGGGTATAGCAAACACAGTGCTTCCCCCAGTGTACCTGCTCTGCCACTTGGCCTTCAGAGCTGTGTTTTTCTGGAGGGTGGCCTAATCTCTTTATAAGGCATTGCATGCTAGCTTCTATCCACGATCTTTAACCAAGGGCACCTACCAGAGATAATGAACCACAAACCTGTTGCTCAGCCAGCATCCTGGAGGCACTTCTGTTCTTCTGCCAGGCAGACAGCCTTTCTTTGTCAGGCACTGTGAAAGCAAAGGATAAGGTCCCACTGCCTAAGGAGGACCCTTCAAGGGCTACAGTCCACAAGAGATGTGAGCAGTGAATTTACTCTTTATGTCCTGGCATGGTTCTCAAGGAAGAGGTGCCCTCTTGCTTTGAGACATTTGCTGGACCACAAGTTCTCCCTGCTGCTCATCCACAAGTATTCAGAGCTGGAGGTGATGTGGCATGGAGATGTGTCTTCAGAAGCTGAGCCTGCTGTAGCCAGGAGACACCTTGGATGCAGCTGATGTAGGAGAGCTGATCATGGCAGCGGATGACAGCATCCCCAGGTCAGCCCCATGTTCCAGTCAACTCAGGCCAGGGTGAACAGCAAGGGAGTAGCAAAACCTGTCTAAAAGGCCACTCAACCCAAGCTGAAGGGTCTATAGCTGATGAATAAACCGGGGCTGGAGCCTGGGGCTGGAGATGAGGCTAGCAAAAGTGCTAGTGCAGCTTTGCATAGGCTGGCTCTGTGCAGAATTGGCAGCTAATGAGGGTTTTTCTCTTTTTAATTTTGAGATAAATGGGTGTATCGATTTGCAGTTGTAGTAGCTAATGGAGCAGCAACAGAAAGGCTATTTAAACCTCACTGCTATTGTGTGGCACTAGGAAAGTCAAAAGAAGAGTGTGCATAAATAAATGGAACATGAAGTAAACTGACCTTTAAAAACAATACTGCCTCTAAATACTCGTCCTGGTGTTTTATGCGGTCCGCTTGGTTTGAGAATGGGAATTTATTTGGGCATGAGCTGTAGACTGTGATTCCTTTCTAGCGTGGAGAGGCAGAAGAGGATGTTCAGTTTAACCATGGACTCCTTCATATCCCAGCAGCTCTGAATACCCAAACCAGGGATTGCTCATGTATCAGGCCAGTGTCACTGGTCCTCTGCGCTCATCGTGTATTAATTGCATCCCCGGCACCTGCCTGGAATAGCTGAGTGAAGGGCTGTGTGTCGAGGAGAGGGACATTGCTCCAGCGTAATCGTCTGTCCCGTCTGGGCAAGGGCGCCCCTTGATTTGCTTGTCAAAAGGCAACGAGGCAGTGTGGACGCTTTCATGGCTGTAAGGAAAAGGGGAATCCTGCTAGAATTGGCAACTTAATTCACCAAGCTGGCCTCGACAGAGCTCATTAAGTTCTCGTGTATTCATTTCAGGCTAATGGCTGTCATGCTGACTGCTGTTTGATTTGCTATAATAGACTTTTATGGCTTTTCGGTTTGCTAGGATGTGTGTGTCCGTGTCTGTGCCCCGTGGTGTTGCTGTAGTACATTAGTTAGTCGCTCATGTGCTTGCTACTCTGACCTTCAAGGTTTGTTCTTCTCTTGGATTCAACCCTTGCACTTCTCCTCTTGCACGTACTCTTTTTTTACCCTCCTCATCCCCACCTAGCCCTAGGGTACTGGTTTTTTGGGAGTTTCAGGGTTTGGCTTTTAAATTGGGGAAGATATACTACTGAGCCCATGGCAGGCTGTTGTGCTGATGCCTCAGTTTCTGACAAGTCCGGTCTGCTTTATCTAATCTATTTTTCCATTTGACTGAATCAGTGGGAAACTCAGTGTTGTTGGATTGTCATGGTTCAACTCTTCTACGTGAAGCGAGCAAGTGAAGTGGAGCCAAGCCTCCATGTTGGTTCTGTGGTACCTGGTGTGGTGCTTTTAGCTTGGAGGAGACTGAGGGGTGACCTCATTCATGTTTATCAATTTGTAAAGGGTGAGTGTCAGGAGGAAGGAGCCAGGCTCTTCTCAGTGACAGCCAATGACAGGACAAGGGGCAATGGGAGCAAGCTGGAGCATAGGAGGTTCAATCTGAGTATGAGGAAAAACTTCTTTACTGTGAGGGTGACAGAGCCCTGGCCCAGGCTGCCCAGAGAGGCTGTGGAGTCTCCTTCTCTGCAGACATTCAAAACCCTCCTGGCCGTGTTCCTGTGTGACCTGGTCTGGTGATCCTGCTCTGGCAGGGGTTGGACTGGATGAGCTTTTGAGGTCCCTTCCAACTCCTAATATTCTGTGATTCTGTGCTGGGATCAGGGTGGACTGTTCCTACAGGTACCTGTCAGGCCTTCCTGTCCCAGCTTCCAAGCATGAGACCTTCTGGGGCATGCAGCCCTCCATTTGCCTTTGAAGTGAACAACCTTTAAGCTTATGCTTAAGAGGCATGGCTCTGCAAGCTTCTCTTCTGCATCTGCTACTTCCAGGTGCTACACCATCTACAAGACCACATCTTGGGTCCTGCAGTGGTTCCTCAGGTGTTGAGGCTGTTGTGTGGTGTGGTAAGCAAGTCTAGTACCTTCTTGTGAAGAGCTGTTTTTCCCCATAAGCCCCCAACATCCTGAGCCTGCTGATCAAGTTCAAACAGTCCATGGCCTTCTCTCAACCCTAGAGCATTGCCAGACTTCACATGTTGACAGAAAAATCACTTAATTGATGGTTTCATTGCTGAATGTTCCCTCAGGAGGTTTCTAGGGGGGGTTTGTCTCCTTTGGTGTTCTCCCCACCTCATTCCTCCTGTTACAGTTAACATATTGAGTGATTTATAAAGTAACAAGTATTATTGGGCTACATCTTTCAGCAAAAAGCTGTCCTCAGCCAGGCTCTGGGCCAGAGGCTGCCATTTAGTACCCCAGCCATTCACAGGACGACAGTAGCTCCAAAAAACGTATCTGTAACTTGATAGGAGATATTAATTATAACAAGGCTCTGTTTTCAGAACGTACTCACTGCATCTATAACCACAACCATCCCTGTTGGGAATGTGCTCATCTTGTCTTGAGTTCAAGCAAGTGCTGGTAAGAGGCAGGGCTGTGGGAAAGGAGTTTAAAAATAGAAAAGGAGGTTTCTGGGCAGTACATGGCAACGGTTGGGCAATCACAGTCCAGCTTGCAGGTGTTGTGTCTCCTGAACACAGCCCTGATTTACCAATTTATTTTAGCTGGAAGGCAGGCAGGCACTCACCATCACCACCAGTCTCTTCTGCTTGGGGAGTAGCCTTTGGGATTGAGCCTTCATAAGCTGCTGGTCACAGTTTCCATCCTTAATGTGGTGGTGTTGATGAAACAGTGGTTTTTATGATGTTTTTTTTCTAATTGTGCAGAAAGGTGTTTGGCAGGAAAGGGGAGAGAAAGGAGTGAGACCATCACTGCCCTGTCCCATTACACCACTTGGAACCAGACCATGCTAAATGGTGAGCAGGGGCAGGGAAGATCAGAGAAGAAGCCCCCAAAGCCCTAGCTGTAATTAAAATTATTATTTTGCTTTAATGGTAATAATGTTAGTAATTACATCAGTTTCCCTGCCATCCTGCCCGGGAGTCTTCAGGGGCTCGTATAATTCTATTGCGAAGGCTTGGAGGCCTGATGCTGTGCATACGAAGCAGCTGCAACGAGCGCCAGCTCCCGCTTCAGCCCCATTAGCCATTCCCTTGCACGCTTCCAGACACCTTTTAGTTGGGTTTTTTTTCTTCCCCCCTCCTCCTTTAAATAAAGAGCCTTTAAATTGAAAGCGGTGATAACAGAACTGATAAGAAAGATGTTCCTGCCACGTTCCAAAATGGCCTATAATCATTGCTGGCTGTTTTCCTTCCTTGTGTCTTTGTTTCTTCTTCTCCCCCTCCTCTTTCTCCCTGCCCATTGTTTTCCTTCTCTCCCTGCCCTTGTGTTTCTCTCTAAGATTTTAGAACCGCACAAATAATTTATGATGAATAACTTACATACCAAATCCAGCCTTCCCCTCCTTCTGCCACGTTTGTGCATGCAAAATTTGCAAGAGCTTTGAATTCTTCCCTAGCCCTCTGTATGCAGTTTTATTTTTTTCATGGTATGTTGTTGTTTTCTAACTTTCTAGAGAGGCAACAAACAAATTAGCAAATTACTCAAGCTGTGTTCATTAAGCCCTGTTGGCTGGAAACAAGTCAGTTCTTGTTCAAGTAGGCAAGCATCTCTGTCTCTTGTCCACCCTGGCATCCCATTGGCATGGCTGTGCTGGGTACCGAGGGTGATCTCTCGCCTCCAGTGCTTGTTGGAGAGGTGGAAGGTGAGACTTTGGTACTTACTGCAGCAAGAGGGTCTCAGTTGCACAGATACATGGTGATAATCTGCAGCAGATGAAACACTTACCAAACTTTCTGAGTATCTTCATTTTTAATTGTGTTTATTGTTGCTGGGTTTCAAAGCTAGCCTCTATCAGCCCTGAGGGAATAGTTGGCTAACAAAATAACACATGATGTCTTCATACCATCTCTGACTTCACAGAGCTGGTCACCATGCACTTGTTTTGATGTTGCTCCTCTCCAGATTTTTTTTTTTTAAATATTTTTGAGCAAGCTTTTATTCCTTTCCAACTTTGTCCACCAAACTCAGTGAAGCAGAGACACGTCGTGAAGGGTGTTCCTTCCCTTCAGTAGTCTTAAGTACAGGCGTACTGTCCATCTATTAAAAAGCCATCTCTTCTCTGGATAAGACAGTCCCTCTGAGAAGGTTTCATCTGCTTTGTAATCACTAGGTAGGCTATAATATCCCGCAAAAGAAAAAAAATCTTGTCTTCTCCCCTCCTGTCTCAACTCCAGCCTGCAGGATCCACTAAGATGGGGCAATTTCCATATTGCTTGGGAAGACTGAATGTTAAAATGTACCTTTCCATGGAGAAAATTGCCAAGTCAAGATTTTGCCAGCAGTGCTGTGGGATGCCCTTTTTCATCAGTAATCAAGAGGCTGTGCAAGTGACCAGCTCCTGGCTTGCACTGGTGTGCCAGGGCAGAAAGAAGGGGAGCTGAGAAAGTAACAAGCGCATAGGGACTGAGGGGTGTGAATAATGCAGAAGTCATAAGGCCAAGCTTGGTCTGACGGATGGGATGCCATGTGTGTTGCCACGCTGGGTATGTTTGGCTCTGGGGTGAGTTTGTAAATATTCATAAAGATCTCCGCTTTCCACATGCAAGCTAAACATAAACAGGCTGTTAAAGGGCAGGGAAATTGTGGCATTTTTGGGCATCCATTCTGGCTTTTGGATACTGGCGGTTCTTTCAGGAAAGAGCTTGGAAGCACAGCAGTCTGCCATCTTCTCACTGCTCTTTTCTGCCAGCACCGAAGAAAGGTGCTTAAAACAGGCTGCAGTGCATTCAGTAAAGCAGCATTTGGGCAAAAGAGTTTGCACAGCTGACGTCAGAGATGTCCATGTGATTTTTGTAGAAACTTCAAGGAGTGAGGAGCTTATTCAAGAGTCATGCTGCATCTGTATGATAAGACATGGAGGATTTGAGTGCTGTGGCTTGGCTACAGGGCTGTTGCATGGGGCTGAGAGGCTTACAGAGGTCTCTCCTTTCCTTGCTCAGAGAAAGCCATTGCATGATGAACCTAGAAGGTCATCTGCGGGCATGTTTTTGTCATTATTGCTGATGCATCTACTGGGATGCCAGATGGAGAATGTCAAAGGGTCTTGAGTGACACCCTGATGTCTTAGGGAGAAAGAAAGTCTCCACCTCTAGCAGTCCTGCCACTTGTCTGGCTTCAGCAGTCAGTAGGAGGCCGTGGTCCTTTAAAACACGTGCCCAAGGAGTGAAATGAGAAACGCAACAGAAACTACTGGGGCGGAAAACTCCAAATGGCGTGGAAGTAATGTGTAAAGTGTCCTGGAGATAACAGTCATTTCCACCAGACAAAACTTGGGCTCTTTCTGGAAGGATGCTGCAGCAAGGAGGAGGGGTGCAGCCTGAAAATTAGAAATAGTCGTGCTGTTCTGACCAAGCATAATGCTGGGGTAGATGAAGAGGACAGGGGAAAGCAGAAATGGGAGAAAACAGCAGATTTAGAGCTGGAAGAAAAGCTAGTGTGAGGCAGCAAGCGATTCAGTGCCTTTGTGAAGGAGCCGTCATGCTGGGAAAATAAGACTCCTAGAGCCAAAGAAATAATCTTGGGGCAGTGGAAGAGATACTGCATAGATGCATCCTTCAAGCAAGAAGCACCCAGACAAAGAGGGGAGAGGTAACTTAGACACATCAATAATGGTTCCTCTAGGAATAAACGGGAACAGGTAAAAACACCCTCACTTGCTGAGCTCCTGACAACCTCAGGACACAGGCACACTTGGGTGCTCTGTAGGATTTTCTTTGTATGGATGCTGAGGTCCATATCTGCCCGTCCCCTTGCTAATTTTCAAAGCTCTGAGTTTGTTGTTGTTGCCCATCCCTGAGGTCAGGTTGATGTCTGAGCTCAGGATGTCTGATGCCAAGCGATGACCACTCCTCAGGATCCCCTTAGCAGCAAGTGACAGGATTGCTCGGAGCAGGCACGCTTCCTCTGAAGCAGAGGTGGTGCCTTGTGGTCCCTCAGCATCTCTTGCTGCAGGAGCACTTTAGGCTTGGACTGAAGGGCTGCTCTTTTCCAGGGGACCGGGATGTTGGAGCCCAGTCCTTTCAGTATAATTGCACATACACATCTGGGCAGCAGATGGCTTCAAGGTCTCTTCCTTGTTCCTGGCAGAGAGGAAGGGCGTTCTGCTGCCAGAAACAGGCAGAGGAGCGAGGAGCTAATGAATGTGACCTGCTAGCAATTAGTCTGGTTTTATCTCTCTTTCCTCCAGTTACAATATTCTCCCAGAAGCCTGGGACGTAACTTATTATCTCATGCCAGCCAGCAAAAGCTGCATCATCCCCTCCCTTTGCATCCCTGTTTCGCTTACCTCCTTCTCCATACATCATCTTCTAAGTAGGCAGCAGGAGCATGCCTGGGTGTAGAAATGTTTATTAACACCTTCAGGCTGCACAGGTAGCATTCAGGTAGCAGCTACTTGGTGCAAGACAGTAAAAGAGCCTTCACTGAAAGGCAGGTTTTTGGGGTGGTTTTGGTTTTTTGTTCCCCTCATCCCCCAATAAACATGCAGTTTGGTATTTTGGGCTCCTTCTTCAATCTTGCCACCTAAATTAAGAAGTAGGCAACAGGAGCATGCCTGAGTGTAGAAATGTTTATTAACACCTTCAGGTAGCATTCAGGTAGCGGCTACTTGGTGCAAGACAGTAAAAGAGCCTTCACTGAAAGGCAGGTTTTTGGGGTGGTTTTGGTTTTTTGTTCCCCTCATCCCCCAATAAACATGCAGTTTGGTATTTTGGGCTCCTTCTTCAATCTTGCCACCTAAATTAAGGCACGATTAAGGTCATACAGAAATGCACCGTGCTGGGAGATGGTGCCCCAACCACTGCCGTTTTAGGATACAGGCTCTTTTCAACCTGAAATAACTGAGCTCAGCAGCAGACCTGCGAGGTGGGCATGTGTTAGCATTCTCAGGGCAGCTAAGGAAGGTGAAGCTCGAGCTGGCAGCAGAGGCTTGCCAAAGAATTATTCAATAAAAATGCTGGTTTTAATTAAGATGGAAATATTTAGGAAAAATGTTGCCCTTTTGACAGCAAAGCCAGGCAGAAACAGCATTTCCAAAGAACGATAAAAATTGCTCTTGCAATAGATACATTCCAATTTCATTTTCAAAATTGCATTTGGTGTTTTATTAGTTTGTAATGTGTCAGTGACAGTCATGTATAATAAGCTTTCTCCTGCTGGTCATACTTTGTGATAAAATAATAGACTAAATCAGTCTCTCTATTTTTAAAATATTTATGTGTGAACTGAACTGTTTGTATCAGTTTTAAACTATTTTCATTACAAATGGGGAAAAATTGATCTAGGAAGAAGTTTCAATCAGTGTTAGGCAGCTACTGCTTAATTTCAACCATTAATTGCTGTTGAAACTTTAAATGTGGTTGATTTATTTTTGTCAGTGTGAATAATGAAGAAGAAAAACTGAAAATAGAGTTCTAAGCAATTTTGTTTCAAGAAAAAGACTAAAACCTGGAAGTTTTTAGTTTTAAGGATTTCTTTTATTGGAGATTTTAAAAACCGTTTGTTTTTTTTTTCTCTAAATGAGGATGCAAACTAAATCCAGGTGGACATGGGTTCTTGTTGTGTGGGAAGGCTTGGCCTGGGGACAGTGTGATGCTGAGCTGCTGGGCATCTATGGAGATCATCTCCACTGCTGCAGTATTGCCATCAGGCCTGCTCCCTTTAGAGCAGCAGAACTAAGCAAATGTGCAGTAAATGAGCATTGCAAATACATTTTCATGGTTTTCTTGCCTCCCCACAGCCCCTTTCCCACCTCCTGCTGAGTTTCTGCCGCTCTGCCTTGCTCTCCAAATGTCAGGTTCTGCTCTTTTTTTCAACATGAATAGCTTGCAAAGAGGTTTTATGCACACATGCACTTACACATGCATGCACAGGGCCTCAGCAAATAGCCATCCAAGCCAGCTCCATGTCCTAATACGGTGAGTCTCTAAAGAATTAAGGGAGATGTGAAAAGGTGAATGGATGGATGGAGAGAGCTGATGACTGCCGCCCTATGTATGACAGTGGTTTCCAGGGACCAAGCTTCCTCAGCATGGTCCGGGGGTCATGCTGGGGTGCCAGTGTGGTGTATTTGGCCACAATCCACTCATGCCCTCTGAGCTCAGGTGATGGTTGTACTGACAGCCTCCCTGATTTTCAACCCTGCCTTGGTTTTCATCGTGTTGATACGTCACTTCCAGCTAGAATTGGCCCACAATTGTAAATCGAACCTGAATTGGTAATGAGAAGGAGGGAAGAGAGGAGCTAAGTCAGCCACCTCCTGCCAAGCCTGTGTGTGATGAGCCTCGGTTTTTCATGTGTTTGAAGGCACCTTCTGCTTAAATGACATGGAATCTGGCTGTTTGTGCCAGGAGGCCATCAGCACTACCATCGTACTGGTATTTAAGAAGGAAAAAAAGGAGTTTGTAACCCATAGGCTTGTATGCTTATCTCAGACGTGTTTGGTTCTTTTTTTAGTACTACTTAGTTCATTACCAAGAATGGAAGATGTAAATATCTTCCACTAATTAGTAAATCTGAACTTAGTTCTCTTCTCTAAACTTTGGAGAAAGGGAGACCTACCTCTGCTTCACACCGTAACGAGACCTTGGTGAGCAATGAGGATGGGGAACAATTTCTGCTGCATGTGTGATCTGGAGGAATCTAAACCTACACGAGTCAGGAAGTACTGAGCCAGCACTTGGAAACTCACTCCATTAACCATACTGGAAACATGTGGCCAGATGTGCACGTGCAGATTTCCTTACCTCCCAGGAGAAAATGCTGCCCTCTCTGAGATTTGCTGCCCATGCATTGCCTTTGAGGTAGGCTGAGAGGGTTAAAGCACAGAGCTGTTCCACTGCAGTAGTTAGCTGATGGCCCGTGAAGCATTGCAAGGGTTTTTAGCTCGTTGGTGAAATAGCAGGACAGGTGGATATTTTGTTTTCCTATATATAACTTGTGCATTTGAGGAAGGAAATTTTGCTAAGAGGCTGTTTCTTCTGGTACGAGCCCCCAAAGACTACAGCACTGCAGTTCACCCCAGTCCTCGCAGTCAGCAGG
>NW_010157613.1:46379-55236 GCF_000695765.1 Mesitornis unicolor
TTTGGGCTAAAGGCCAGGCATCATGAAGGCGGAGTTGCCTCTGTCCTGTGGGGCATAGATACAGCATTGCCTCTGAGCATGTCTACCTTGCAAGCCAGCTCCTAGTCAGGTATGAGGGTTGTGCAAGATTCAAGGGGTGAGCTGGGAGAAAGCTAGAAGCCTGCATCCTCCTAACATGGATGGGCTAGCCTGGTATTCCACCATGTATCACAGAGAGCCTTCTCTGCAAAGGTTTCCCTTGATGATCTCATTTCTGAGGGCCTTGAACACAAGACCTGCCCCTTTCTGCAGGGCAAATGGTACTTTTTCAGCAAGGTTGCACCTCCTAAGAGAGGTGCTGCTTGACTAACCTGATCTCCTTCTATGACAAGGTGACCCACTTAATGGATGAGGGAAAGGCTCTGGATGTTGTCTACCGAGGATTTAGTAAAGCCTTTGATACTGTTTCCCACAGCATTCTCCTGGAGAAATCAGTTGCTCGTGGCTTGAAATGGGTGTATGCTTTGCTGGGTTAAAAACTGGCTGGATGTCTGAGCACAAAGAGTGGTGGTGAATGGAGTTAAATTCAGTTGGCAGCCAGTTGCAAGTGGTGTCCCCTAGGGCTTAGTATTGGGACAAGTTCTGTTTAATATCTTCATCAATAATCTGGATGAGGGGATTGAGTGCACCCTCAGTAAGTTTGCAGATGACATCAAATCGGGTGGAGATGTTGATCTGCTTGAGGGTAGGATGGCTCTGCAGAGGGACTTGAACAGGCTGGATCGAGGGGCCAAGGTCAATTGCATGAGGCTCAACAAAGCTGAGTGCCAGGTCCTGCACTTCGGTCACAGCAGCCCCATGCAATGCTACAGGCTTGAGGAGGAGTGGCTGGAGCTGCCAGGCAGAAAAGGACCTGGGGTTGTTGGTTGATGGTTGGCTGAATATGAGCCAGCAGAGTGCCCAGGTGGCCAAGAAGGTCAATGACATCCTGGGGTGTGTCAGAAATAGTGTGGCCAGCAGGAGCAGGGAAGTGATCCTTCCCATGTACTCAGCACTGGAGAGGCCACAGCTTAAATACTGTGTTTGATTTTGGCCTCCTCACTACAAGAAGGGCATTGAGCATGTCCAGAGAAGGACAATGAAGCTGGTGAAGGGTTTGAAGCCCTATGAGGAGCAGCTCAGGGAGCTGGGGTTGTTTAGCCTGGAGAAGAGGAGGCTGAGGAGAGGCCTTATTGCTCTCTGCAGCTACCTGAAAGGAAGTTGGAGTGAGGGGGCTGTTGGTCTCTTTTCCCAAGTAACAAGTGATAGGACGAGAGGAAATGGCCTCAAGTTGCACCAAGGTAAGTTTAGATTGGATATTAGGAAAAATGTCTTCTCCGAAAGGGTTATCAGTCACTGGAATGAGCTGCCCATGGAAGTAGTGGAGTCACTATTAAAAGATGTGTAGATATGGTGCTTAGTGACATGGTTTAGTTGTGGACTTGGCAGTATTAGATTAATGGTTGGACTCGATCTTAAAGGTCTTCTCCAAACTAAATGATTCTACGATCCAGAGCATGTGCTTTCACCATCAGTCCTCATCATCATCTTAACTGATGTCTTTATGTGTGCTCACATGTTGTCTTTGTGCTCAGAATATGTCAGGAGGAGGTTAGCTCTTCTTTGGAAGGTGGCAAACCTGTTTTTCACTTAGTTGTATGAAGCAGCAAATCCTTCACCACATTATTTTTGTATTGCGAGCACCTCTGAAAAGAAGAGTATGAGTGGCTGCATTGTGCTGACCTGTCTCTGTGGGGTATATGGGGGTGTTTGGTGATGTGTGTGTCCCAGGCAGTGGTCATGGTGCTTTTTGTTTGCACCCAACATGCATCTTGGAGGAGTCTGATCTTTGTGCTTCTGGTGCTTTGGGCTTGGGAGCTCAGAGGCAAGTGGAGACTGGAAGAAGAGCAAGAAGGAGCCTGATCCTCAGGAGAAGGGTGCCTGGCAAAGAGAGAAGGCAGCCTAGAGGAGACCTTTGGGAAAGTTAGGTGGCTGGGACAGGAGATCCAAGCCTCACACCAGCTGCAAGTCACATCCCTTCTGCACGTTTGCGCTTGAGGCTGGGATGTGGCGGGCATGCTTTTTTTGAGGGGGTTTTGGTTAAAAAGCCTCATCGGAGCGTTATGGAATCGGAATGTGAAGGGTAATTGAGCTGAAAACCATTCTCTTCCCACAGCCTGCACCGCAGGACCCACTGAAGAGCCCTCAAATGCCAGCCTGGGAATCTTACTGGAAGAATGGGATGTGAGGGGAGCACTCCCTTGGCCATGTCCCCACTGCTGCTCTCCTGTGCCCAGTGCTTGTGGATGGGGGTAGGAGATGGCCCTTATAGGGGTGATATGGAGGAGAAGCAGAACTAGTGACAGATGAAGGTTTTGTGTGAAACAAACACAGAAAGGTAAATTGGTTCCTGAGTTGCACTCTCTGTTCTTGCAGACATCAGTCTGCTCTCTGAGTGAGTCCCACAGCTTGGACAGCACCTCCCTGCATCTGCCTGTGGTCACATCCTCCCACCACACTCCTTCCCCATGCAGGATGTCAGAGTGGAGTCCCACCAAGCAGCCCCGTGCCCCCTCCCCATGACACCCGTAGTGCTAATGTCACCCACGCACATATGGATGCTCCAGAGCATTCACTGGCATGGCCAAATGGGTGATATTTTTGAATAATTGGAAAGGCTAGATAGTACTTAATAAAAAAAGAAGGATGTGGCTAGTCAGGACGAATGCAATTATCCAACACAACTGCAAGATGTTAGTCACTGCTCTGGTCCCCTGCTTCTCTAATGGAAGGAGTTCATGGAAGGGGATGGGGACTTGGAGAGCTGCTGATGTGACCTCAAAGAGGGGATTAGCAGAAGACTCCTCCATTTTGGACCTCTAGCATAGCAACGTTGTGAAGTGAGCAGCCCAATTGTGTACCTTGTCGTGCGTTATTGATTGCTGAACAGGCACAGCTAAGTGCCTCTCATTAATATTTGTTTTGGTTTTTTCCCTGAATTCTGATGAGTGGAGGAGATGCTCCTTATCTCTCTCCTGCAGGTTTTCTTTCTAGAGGATTCCTCTGGCTGGTGACAAACCTGGGCTTCGTAGCTCCTCGTCCCACTTTCGGGAGGAGGGATGAGTTAGTAGCTGACACAAAATCTTGGGAACTCTGCAGAAATATAAAGTAAGGAACCAAAATTAACGCAAAATTAAGTGGTAAAAAATGCTCTGCTTGTGTCGTGCAGATGAAATATGGATTTCCAGGCTTGGCTGGGTTTGTACATCTCTAAAAAGGGACTCTCTGGGCGCATAGGTTGTGCTGGCTAAACTTCTAAATGTATGAGCAAGAATGAATGATGTGAGCTGTGGAGCAGGTGGCCAGGGACTGCCTCTCAGTCCATGCTTCTGTAGTTGGTTTTGACGTTTGAAACTGAGAATGGAAACTGTGGCCAGTTGACATATTGTCCATATCATCTGGGTTGCTGTGGCAGCATTGGTCCTTCAGCACCTCCATAATCCAGAATATGGCTTTCTCATTGTTTCCATTCATTCTTCTGTTTTGGAGATGAGGCCTAGCTTGTGCATTCCTATGACTGCTGGCCATCTCCCACTTATTATTTTTGGCAAGGGCCTGTATCTCAGCATCGTGTTGTGTTGGTGCCACTCTGGCATCATGACCATTTGTATCGGATGTTGCTTTTGAGGCAATCTGCCATGGTCACATGTGTTGAGAAGCTGCCTGAAAAGCTTTCTCACTTCAGTTGCTCGGTTTGTCTCCCTGAACAACCACCTTCTTGCAGAGCAAGGCATAGAGGATGTGGTCCTACCTGCTGTGTCACATGCAGTTTGATGTCCTAGGTCTGGAGTGGGTCCTTATCTCTCTCCTCTATTCCTAACCTTGGTGTGTGGTGGATGATTCTTCTCTTTACTTTCTGTACTGTTTCCCAGACAGCGGGGGACTTTAGATGGCCATGCAGGTCTAAACTGTTTGTTTATGGCCAGTCTCTCTTCAAGGAAGTCACAAAAGGGTTTTTTGAAACTTGACTGTAGCTCAAATAGGGCAAAGCACTATTTCTTTGTCTTGTGTAATAATGCCTTGTTTGTTAGGCTTGACTTAACTGCAGCTGGTCCACCCAAAGCTATTGAAATTATTTTGAGCAGCCATTTCTATCTATTCAGGTTGTGCTCCCAAGCACTTAGGTGCAGCTCCTGAAATGAAAAATTTCTGGTGTGCCCTAAAGCAGTGAAGAGAGCTATTTTAATGTGGTCGCTTCTCAGGCTTTTCAATGGGGAGTTGGGTTCAGGTCTGCTATGAAGTGATATTAGAGTCCGTGGAGCATGAGAAACTGCATTTGTTTGTGGGATACAAATGAAGACCTGTCAAAAACCTTTTTAAGCAGTGACAGAAGTTTTCTTTTTCATTATACATTTAACTTCAAAGCTTTGCCTTCCAAAAGGGCTTGGATCTTCTCTTTC
The DNA here is from genome assembly GCF_000695765.1 of Mesitornis unicolor. NCBI lineage: Eukaryota > Metazoa > Chordata > Aves > Mesitornithiformes > Mesitornithidae > Mesitornis > Mesitornis unicolor. The sequence goes on from NW_010157613.1 coordinate 50,858, forward strand.
TCCCTTTCTATGAGTTTGGAAAAATATAGCTGGCAAAAGTTTCTCTTCCCCTTTCTCTCTGTCTCCCTATCCGTTTAGTGGGTTGTTTGGATCCTCTGGGGTGCTCTTGCTTCTGGGAAACAGAATGATGGGAGCGATGAGCACTGGGAGAGAGGAGGAATGGGAATGTGGTGCTTGAAGTGAGTGCTTTTAACAGCTTCTTGTGGGAAAAGGCTACAGGTTATTTCCATTGATTTGGTGTCAAGACATGTTTTTCAAAGAGTAAATGTGTTTATAGGATTTCCGTCCTTTTGTTGTAAGAAGTAGGACATCGTTCCCAGGCGTGAGTTTGCAAGAAGAGTGTCACATCAGTTCTTCATCAACATGTTTCGAGTTGTAACCTCATTCCTAGGTGTGCTATGTAGGTGGTGTGTGAAACATGGTGTTGTTCATTGCTGTCCACTGCAACTGAACCTTTTAGTCAATGCAGGCTGTTCTGGGCAGGCATTGGAAAGCTGTTTTCACACACCATACTCCAACTTGCATGCTCCTGGCCGTGTCTGTGGCTTTCTTTTGAGCGACTCAAACATTTGCCTGGCTGTGGGTTTAGGAACATGATATGACCAGACATGTACACAATAAAAAGAGATTGTCAGAATTGATGGGATTGGTTTTTTGCATGCCCCCCCCCGCCCCCCATCACTCCCCAGTCTCAGTTCATGAGTTGTCTTAAAGCATTTGTGGGGAAGGTAAGAAATTGTTGCAACCAGTGTTTACAATCAAGCTCAGGAATGTGAAGACTTCCTACTCCATCTGCAGATTAAATACCATGGGAGGATGGGGGGTGCCAGAATTGTGAGCTGTTGGGTTTCAGCCTCAATGCAATGAAGTCTCCTCTCATTTAAGCTCCTTCCGTGCCATGACTGCGGGGAGGATTCACACCTTTATGTTCCTCCCGTTCACAGCACACTTTCATTACCAAAGCTGGGGAAAAGCAGTGTAGTTTGTAGCCTTTCTTAGGCAGCAATGCCATACAAATAATGAGCAGAGATGCTTTATGGAAGGAGTTATTAATCTCCAGCTGTTCAGCTACCCAGGAAAGTTCCTCCCTGAGAACTACTTGGAAAAGCTCCTGTTGCCCACCAACCTTGTGAAATCGGGAGCAGAGGGGGTGAGGCGCATCCCAGACTGGCTAGGGTTCCTGAGGCAGCATTTCTACTTGTCTCCAGCTTGTGGAGGTATGGTAAGGATGGCAAGGTGTATTTTGCTCTGGGCAGTGTACAAGTAGGACAAACTCCTGCTTTCCATCCTCTAGCTGCTCTGAGTACAGCTGCTCATGGCCAATGCTGTGGAGCTGCCTCTGCTTGAAAAACAAACCCTACCCCTTTCCCTTTTCCCCTTTTTGTCTTTAAGTCCCTTTGCTCCTGAATTATTAGCAAAATATCTCTTGCTTGCTACCAGCTTGGCATACTCCTGCCCTGTGTCTCTTCCCATCCTGGTCACCTGTGCTCCCAGCAGATGCTCAGGATACTTAAGGCTATCTTTGGGGTTCTGGGATACACAGGCAAGTCTGATTGCTCCAAAGCCTGCTCCTTGTAGATCTTATCACGTTCCCTGCCCTGATGGTGAATGGAGAAGCCCAAATGTTTCCCCTTGTCTTCCTTGCTGTCTCTTTGCAGTGGGGATTTCCCCCACAAAGTTTGCTTGTTGAGGGCTGTACATCTTGGGTTGACATGCCAAAAGTGCTTTCATTTAACAGATCTTTTATCAGGGTCAATTTTCTATTGCTTTTTCCCTTCGGGTGTGTAAGGGAATTTATTCTTTTTAACAGGTTTATTCCAGTGTCAGGTATTGGTTTTAAAAGGCTGGGGAGCTCTTTGATTCAATGCCTGGAAAATGTATTGGGTTTCTCTTCCCCTGCTGGGACTGGAAGGGAGGGATGGATGGAAAAGGGGGTCGGGGGATGCACCTTCTTCCTGTCTAGCAACAGCATTCTTATCCTGTGTGTACTTCACATTCTCATCCTATGTGTTCTTCACCCTCACTTTTCCTCCTGCCACCATCAGCTAAGTCCTGCCAGTTGTCCTGCAGGACCCCTTGTGCAGATAAGGTGCCAGACGACTGCTTGTATATTTTAAGTGGTGCATCTTTAATTCTTGAAGGTAACCTGTAAGGGCACGGTTAGCTGTTTGCATGTCTGCTGGCTGATGTTACTATTTCTAGGGAGGCTGTACTGGTGTTATCAGCCCTAGCGGTATCTGTAGAAATAAGCACTTTTTCAGCTCATGTTGTAAAGGTGTGAAGACAGTGGTTTCACTCACGGGGAATGCATGAGCTGAATGAAGTCCTCCCTGTATGAGGACTAGGGCAGTGGGGAAATGCAGGCAGGATATTTTTTCTTTTAGTGCTATTTTGCCTTTATTTTTCCATTATGTTTCTCAAGTCTCAAGTTTCTCAATAATGGAGCTAGAAGCAGGGTTTTGGTTTGGTGATTTGGTTAAATCGCTAGAAGGAATTAAATTGAGAAATATCCCCATACATCTCCCTTGCAGCTGAGGGCAAATTTAACCACTGATTCCAGAGCTTCTGAAAATGAGTTTTGGCCTCTGAAAGTTCAAACATTTATCCTGAGCCAGACAGATTTGCTTTCTAATTTAATAAAGTCATCCAAATAATATGATTTCTCCCATAACCATCGTTTATGTTTCACAGCAAAATGATAATGAGAAAGTCATTAGAAGTAATAAACAAAACAAAACCACATAGCAAATCCTTCATCAAGCCTGACTGATGGGAAGAAGAGGAGCATTTGAGTCTTAGGCCTCATAACGCTGGCTGGGTGCAGCTGCTTTGAAGTAGATGTGTTCTTGAATCCTTATTTTGCTCGTTGCATTTTAGTAGGATTTTGCTGGCAGAGCAGGTGGGCACCAACAGTGCACGAGAGCAGGTCTGCAGTTGGGTTAAACACTGCACCGATGCCAACCTGGCATTTCTTCTTTCACCTCTTGAGGGTTGGCTGCAACTGAGAATTAATGGGCATCATTCATTTCCCCCTCAGAATTTTGACCAGATTATTTTCTTTTAATTTCCTGGTTAAGACTTGAACCAAGTATTTTCTGAGTGTGTAGAGAACGAGAACTACATCAAGATATCAAACCCTCTCTCTCTTCACTTATATACAGTTTGGGCTGCAACCTGGATATTTGCTTCTGGGTTATCCTTATCCAAGTGAATTTTCCTTTGACTTCAGTGTTTTGCTAGAGAAGGTATGCTTAGCTTCAATAGCTCTTTACCATTAATAAGATTTATTGTTGCTATATCTCCTTTTTGTTATCCTTTTGTTACCTGACTGTGGCACATAGAGGTGTGGTTTTGTGCTAGACTTGGCAGCATGAGGTTTACAGTTGGACTCGACCTTAAAGGTCTTTTCCAACCTAAATGATTCTACCACATTACATCATTCTCCCTGATGTGAAGTTGTTCCAGCTGGGCCCATGCAAGGTGGTCCGTATCACCTTCATTTTAGGGTGCTGGGGAGGACAACGCAGAGGTGGCCAGAGGAGGTGTTTGGGGCCTGGTCCTGCTGTCTGTGCCGTGGGTTGATGTCATCCTTGGTGGTGAAGTCCTGCCTCCAGCACAGCGCTTCCAGAACCGACGTCACTGCGATCATCTGGCTGACACCGTTACACTGTTCCAGCTCTGGCATGCACTCTTTTTGGCTCAAAATAGCCCACATCTGTTGCTGTTAAGTGTTCATTCACTGCCTCTCATCCAGGCTTTGGGGGAGGGATAGGATTTCAGGAACCGCTGATGTCTGATAGTTCATTGGAAGACATCCTTTGTTGATATTTTTTTCTGCTTTCAAAATGACAGTGAAGTTATGCAGACCCAACATAAGCCTGTTTTCTGTGTTCTTTTAATTACAATGTTAAATGTAACAGTGTGAGCTGCTCCTCTATGCAGAGTCAGGTCTGCAAATGGGACATGCTGAGGGTACAGGTTGATCCTACGAAATGTGCTTTCATCAGCCATGGCCTCTGCACCAGCTCATTCTATTTAGCTCCTGTGCTTAGGAGAGCACAATATCTGCTCACGGTCACAGGATGCAGAGCACTACAAGCTGGGAAGGGCTGTGTAGGTATGAAATGATCCCTCCTTAAAGCTTGTTTTTCCTGCTCTCACTGGAACTTTCTTATTTTTAGTGCCGGTTGCTGTTTTGGTTTTAGCTTACTGACCCTCCCCAGGCACTGGGTAGTTCTTATGTGTGCATGAAGGTTAAATCCCCTGCCTTTCATGAAACTCAGAAATGGAAGGGTTGAGTCACTCTTTTTTAGTTTGTTCTGTTTTTTGAGAGTCATATTGCTTTTTGCTTGGAGAAACGGGCATTTGTCTAGAAAGCC